>NC_080848.1:11565202-11745626 GCF_030435755.1 Ochotona princeps | reverse complement strand
GGTGGCCGGACGGAGCGACTGCGGGACTAAGGGACTTGGCGGGTGGACGGGCCGAGCGGCGCCGCTGAGGCCGGGCTGGGCTGAGCCCGGGAGCGCCGGGGATGTAGCGGGCCACCCTGCCCATGCCACAGTCCCCGGTCGCGGGCGGAGCCGGAGCCGGAGCCTGGGCAGGCGGCGGGGGCCCCGAGCGCAGCCCGCGCCCCCCGCGCGGAGCCAGGCCCGCTGCCGTCCCCGCCGCCCGGGCCCCCGGCATGCAGCTCCGGCTGCGGAGGTGACACTCTGGGATCTGAAGCCGCCGCCGTCACCACCATGGGTGAGTGTCGCCACCGCCCCGGCCTGTGCCCGCGCTGCCTCGCGATGCCCCGCCCCGGGCCGAGGGGGAGGAGGACCCCGGGCCGCCGCCTGACAGGCATGGACAGCCCGCCGGGCCCGGGAGCTGCGCGCCGCCGGCCCACTCGGCAGCCCTCCTTCCGGGCCGCGTCCCGGGGAAGCGGCGGCGGGCCCCGGCAGCCCCCCCTGCTCGGCGGGGCCGCCCGCTCCGGGGCCCCGCGAGCCCGCGCGCGAGCCCGAGGGCGGGGGAGCGGGAGCGCGGCGTGGGGCCCGGGCTGGAGGCTGCTGCAGGCCCAGCTGCCGCTGTGTCTTTCCCCTGATTTGCTTTTTTTTCCTGCCTGTGTCATTTCCTTCCCTTTGCTCACACTGGCCGGCCTGTGAGAGTTCCCGGGGCTTGCTCCGGAGCCGCGCGGGGGCAGGGCGTGGGGTGCACGCCGGGCTGCGAGCTGCACGCCCCGAGCCCGGGACTCGCGGTGGTCGGGGCGCTGCCCGCTGCAGTTCACATCCTACTTTTGGGGGGAGGAGGTCGAGGGGCGGGCAGCAGTCCGGCAGCAGTGTCTTACAGCTATTATCTTCATCTTGCGGTATCCCTGAAATTATGTAACAGCGAAAGAAACATTCGCTGCACAGAAGAATCTCTACGAAATCACTTCCTTTTTGTCAGTATTTACAATTTCTGCCTTGAAGATGTAATCTAAGAAAAGCTTTTAATGCCTTGCACACGCTGTGTCGGAACTTCATCACAGATGACTGTTGGACTAGATTTAGAAGCAAAAGATCTTTGAAAAACCACAACCAACTTTGCGTCTGTCCCACTGTTGACCTCAATAGCAAGTTTTGCAAAGTGATTTGTCCTGTCCTAGATAATGAAAGGGGAAATGTCAGCGTTCACAAAGCCCCAAGGTGCTTCAGCTAGTATTTGTCGTGCCCTGTGGCAAGGTCAAGTTATCTTGGATGGCAGTCAAGTGGATGTGCCCCGTCAGGTCCGCCACAGGTGCTTTTGTGACCCAGCTGCACACCTTGGCAGTGGATGAGTTGCCTTGTTGCGTTTCCGGCCGTCCTTGACAGGTTATGGGAAGGACTTGTGTGCAGGGGTCACTTCTAGACTTCTGCAGAAGTCCTAGGGAACTTGGCATAAAGGGAACCCAGAAAGGCCTGATGTCTAATGATCCAATTTAGCACACTGCACGTTTACTGTCAATAGGACACAGAATTCTTGTTCTCTTTTCCAGGATTCAGTTTACCTTATGCTACAGAATTTGAGCCATCCTGTTTGAAATGATTTAGGAACCTGTGTTGCCACGGTCTTGCTAGTGAGTCTTCCATTTGGTCCTGTGCTGGCAGCCTTCATTCCCAAAGGGGGGTGGCATGAAAGACTTGAAGGGGGTCATTTCTCTAACTATAAGACCAGGGGATCCAGGATATGTTATATTGGCTACATCTTATCATTTAACATGGGAATAGAGGTGAGCCTGTCGTTTTAGGACATTCTTCAGAAAGTTGAAGTGTGTGAGTATATGGAGAGACAGTGAGGGGAGTAAGCAAAGAAATATATAGCAGGGTGACCACCAGAAGAAAAGGACCAGAAATCTGTATTTTTCCTTGATCCCTGTTGTTCAGTTTACATGAAGAAGCAGATAGGGAGATGGGGAAATTAACTTGCGTGATGGCTGCACTGTGTTAGGAAATCTAGCTTAAGAATCCCTGCCTGGGGCCTGGCCTGGTAGCTTAGTGGCTAAGTACTTGCCTTGCATGCGCCAGGTTCATATGGGCACCGGTTCCTGTCCTGGCTCCCTCACTTCTCCTCCAGCTCCCTGCTTGTGGCCTGGGAAAGCCCTGGAGGACGGCCTGAAGCTTTGTGACCCTGCACCCGCATGGGAGACTAGGAACAAGTTCCTGGCTTTTGGCTTCTAATCAACTCAGCTCTGGCTGTTGTGGCCACCTGGGGAGTGAACCAGTGGGTGGAAGACCTTTCTCTTTCTCTCTATAAAGCTGACTTTCCAATAAAAATGAATAAATCTTAAAATAATAATAATAATAATAAGAATCCCTTCCTGGACTTGCTTCAGCACTTCCCTCATATACCATCCTCTTCCTCTATTACAGATGATCTTGACACAGGATCAGAGCAGGTTCTGAATTCTCTCAGATACTTGGCTGTTTGATATGTGTGGGACTCAGTGAGGGTACAAGGATAAACATGCATACATTCGTGTGTGCACACAGCACACATCTCTGAGATACTAGTGAAATACTAGTTTCCAGTTTGGTGATGCAAATAATAAAAATTTAGATTCCCAAAGTCAGTTGTTTTGCTATAGCTGCTGCCCTTCTGAATAAACTCAGAGAAATGTAGATCTCCTAATATTTTGGCCATACTAGTTAAACTCCAGCCCAGTGAGAGAAGGACTAAAACTCCCAGCACTCCCTCCTCTCAGGTTCTTTGATTAGTAGTCATGTTGCCTGAGCTGTTCCAAGCCCAAGACTCAAAGCCTCTTGGACAGCTTGGTCTGTTAATAAAAGCAGGTCAGATTTTTTTGTTTTGTTTTGTTTTAAATTAGCTGTTAGCCCCAGTGAATTTTTTTTTCAAGATTTTTAAAATTTTTATTGGAAAGGCAGATACATAGAGAGGAGGAGAGACAGAGAGGAAGATCTTTCGTCCGATGGTTCACTCCCCAAGAGGCTGCAATGGCTGGAGCTGAGCCAATCCGAAGCCAGGAGCCAGGAGCTCTTCCTTCAGGTCTCCCACACGGGTGCAGGGTCCCAAAACTTTGGGCCGTTCTCGACTGCTTTCCCAGGTCACAAGCAGGGAGCTGGATGGGAAGCAGGGCTGTCAGGATTAGAACCAGTGACCATATGGGATCCTGGTGTGTGCAAGGCGAGGACTTCATCCACTATGCTATTGTGCCAGGCCCCCCAGTGAATTTCTAATAGAAATGACACTTACCCTTCATAAACAATAGCAAATATTCATTTTTGGCTTTAATACCATGCGACTGTTTTCAAAACGAGAGTTGACTGGTTATTTTCTCTTGGTTGCACTAGAATTCTTTCTCAGTTTTGGTAACTATAGTGGCAAATGATGTTACTAATACCTGAAACTAGTTTGCTAGTGGGTTTTTTTTTTTTTTTTTTTTTTTTTGATAACTGCCCCTTGAAACTTAGCTGGATATATTACTAAAAAAAAATAATTTGTAACAACTTGGGAATATTATAGGAAACTGTAGCAAAGCGAGGACAGGATAAAGGAGGGCCTGGTTCTGATTTGGTAGCTTGGCTTGAGGTCACAATCATTATAATTTACCCTTTAGGGTTTCAAGGTGTTGGGAGCTCCCTGTTAGACTCTCAGTCATTGTGGCCAGAATTCCACCACCTGAATAGACTCCAAATACTTAGCAATTGCTTCGATTGAAACTGGGATTCCAATTTAATAAATTAGCATGGCATGATTATATTTCTGATGTTTTTTTTAAATTTAGTTTAATTTAGTTTTATTGGAAAGGCAGATTTACAAAGGGAAAGAGAGGTAGAAAGATCTTCTGTCTGCTGGTTCATTCCCCAGGTGGCCACAATGGCCAAAGCTGAGCCGATCCAAAGCCAGGAGGCAGGAGATTTTTCCAGGTCTCCCACATGAGCAAGAAGGTCCCAAGGTTTTGGGCCATGCTTTACTGCTTTTTCTGGTCCATAAGCAAGAAACTGGATGGGAAGTGGAGCAGCTGGGACATGAACTGATAGGTGATTCCAGCACATGGAAGGCAAGGATTTAGCCACTGAGCCATTGTGCCGGGCCCATATTTCTGATATTTTTTGAAAATAAGAGTTGGATGTTTAAGAAACTAAATTTTAGACATATTTCCAACTGAGCATTACTTAGCGAAATATATAGAGAGAAAGAAGTTGTTTTCTTGCTTTTACATAAGCTGTCCATTTATTCTTTGTTTGTTTCCTATGATTCATATGCAATATAAAGCAGTATGCCCACATTCTCCTGACAGGTGAATAACCAGAATCATAGAAGCAAGTAAGTACGACAAAGAATACTGTGTCAAAAGTAGGGGAAAGTACACAGGAGGGGCAGTTCATTTCCATAGATTCAGGGTTGGCAAATCCAGTCCCATAGCCTCAAATCCTTTAGTTAATTTCATCAAACCAAAATATGTTGATTCTTATGAGGAAGCTGTGGGTTACTGTGTAAATATGTATTTTTAAATTTGGAACCATCAATTAACACTAGATGCCTATAATATATATCCGTGAAACAGAAAAGTAAACCCTAAAATTTTACTTGGAGCTATAGAAAAGGTTTCACTGTGTTCTTTTTTTTTTTTTTTTCTTCTTCTTCTTTTTTTAAAGATTTTATTATTATTGGAAAGCCGGATATACAGAGAGAAGGAGAGACAGAGAGGAAGATCTTCCATCCGATGTTTCACTCCCCAAGTGAGCCACAACGGGCCGGTGCGCGCCGATCCGATGCCGGGAACCAGGAACCTCTTCCGGGTCTCCCACACGGGTGCAGGGTCCCAAAGCTTTGGGCCGTCCTCGACTGCTTTCCCAGGCCACAAGCAGGGAGCTGGATGGGAAGTGGACCAGCCGGGATTAGAACTGGCACCCATATGGGATCCCGGGGCTTTCAAGGCGAGGACTTTAGCCGCTAGGCTACGCCACCGGGCCCTCACTGTGTTCTTGAAAGAGAAGTTTCTTGTGATGTGACATCCAGGCTGTGTTACATATATTTTTTGTAAGCTGACATTTGCTAGGATGTGGACAGGGAAGACGCAGTGAAAGCATGTGAAAAGCTGAGCCTGGTGCTGCAGCCTAGTGGCTAAAGTCCTCACCCTGCATGTGCCAGCATCCCATATGGGTGCCGGTTCGAGTCCTGGCTACCCCACTTCCCATCTAGGTCCCTGTTTGTGGCCTGGGAGAGTAGTGAAGGACGGCCCAAAGCCTTGTGACCCTCTACCACGTGGGAGTCCCAGATGAAGCTCTAGGCTCTTGGCTTTGGGTTGGCTCAGCTTTGGCCGCAGCAGGAAGTGAACCAGCAGAGGGAGGATCTTTCTGAATCTGCCTTTCCAATAAAAATAAATAAATCTTTTCCAAAAATGAAAGCATGTGAAAAGTCATGAAAAGAGAGTAAAATCTGACACAGGAATGATCTGAAGCAAGGCTGTCCTTTGTGAGCAGGTATCTGGGAGGGCCTGGTAGACCCTTGCAAGATGAAAAAGCATCATTAATTCAGTGGAAATGAAGGTTAAAATATGACTCCTGGGATTTGCATCTGTAGCACGGAGAGAATGCGTGGCGTGCTAAAGACATCTTGCAAGATGACGCTGTTTACTAGAGGTCGAGGATCTTGGGGCGATTTTTCTGGGTTTTTTATCAAGGAACTTCTAAAGGTTAAGTGCCTTGAGACCCTGCTGTTAGGCTGTGGACGGTGACTTCCTGCTGGAGCTGCAGCTTCCATGCCGTAGGGAGAGTACAGTCACTGGCACATGACTGGTCCCTGTGTGCCTAAGAGCCTCCCCTTTCTAAGCTAAACTCTAATTCTTGATTCTTGGCCCCTCTTTTCTAAGAATATTCCTACTCTTCCTACATGATTATTCTTTTTGAGATTTACTTATTTATTAATTTGAAAAAGCAATAGATTTTTCTTTTTAAAAATCCTGTTTTATATTCATTGGAAAGAAAGATTTACAAAGAGGCGGGAAAGAGCTTCCATCTCCTGCGTCACTCCTCAAATGGCCACAATGGCCACAGCTGGGCCGATCCGAAGCCAGGAGCCAAGAGCCTCTTCTGGATTTCCCACGTGGGTGCAGGGTCCCAAGGCTTTGAGCCATCCTCTTTCCCAAGCCATAAACAGGGAACTGGATGGGAACCAGAGCAGCTGGAACATGAACTGGTACCCTTATGGGCACTTGGAGGTGGAGGATTAGCCAGTTGAGCCATCTTGCCAGTCCCAAGAGATTTTCTACTGCTGATTCACTCCCCAAAAGGCTGCAACAGCCCAGGTTTTGTCAGGCTGAAGCCAAGAGCCAGGAACTCCCATCTGGGTATACCACTAGAGTAGCAAAGGCCCAAGTACTTGGGCCACTTTGTACTGCCTTCCCAGGCACATAAGTAGGAAGCTAAATCAGAACAGCCAGAGCTTAGGGCAACCCGCTGCGCGGGATGCCACCATGGCACACTGTGGCTTAGCCCGATGGCACTGATTCTGAACTTAATGTGTAGAATTAACGTCCTCTTTGTGCTTATTCCTGTTAGCTTTTCTAAGTGTCAGACCACCCGCATCCTTAGGTAATCTTTTCAAGGTTATACCAAACCAGCTGCCACCCCTGCCTCAGACTTGTTCATGTCAAATATTCAGGAAACTGTTGGTTTTAACTGTCACTTTGTTTCCAGCTTAATTCCCTTTAAAATTTGTGGCTGCCTCTGCCATTCCACTGGCCCTGCCTGGCTGTGCTCTGCCTGCCTCTTTGTCTTGGCTTCTGTAATGTCACTCTTCTTTTTCTCAATCCTCTTAACAGCTTCTTTCCCTGCTACTTTCTTCCTGCTGTTTGATTAGGCTCACTCACTGGCGATGAGACCCTGACCAACCATTCTCCTCTAGCCCATTTCCTCCTCACTTTATTTCTGTAATTTTTCCAAGTTGGCTACAACAGCTTGTTTTTCTGAAAGAATCTTCAGTATTTTAACAAGTCACCTGTATAACTTCTTGTTATTCACATTTTGAAAACTGTGTTTTTGGGGTTTGAGTTGTGGCATGGTTGGTTAAGCTGCTGCTTACGATGCTGTCATCCTGTATCAGAGTGCTGTTAGAGTCCTGGCTGGTCCACTTCTGATTCAACTTCTTGCTAATGCAGCTGGAAAAGCAGTAGGAAATGTCTCGAGTACTTGGGGCCCCTTGTGGAAAATGAGTTCTTGGTTCCTGACTGTGACCTGGCCCAGTCTGTAATGGTCTTTGGGGGATGAACCAGCGGGTGGAAGATTTCTCTATGTGGCTCAGCTTTTCAAATAAAACAATTAAAAATATTTTATACATTTGTGGTTATTATTTTTATATGACAGGCAGATTTTACAGAGAGAGAATATCTTCCATCTGCTGATTGACTACCCAAATAGCCGCAACGGCCAGAGCTGAGTTGATCTGAATCTGGAATTCAGGAACTTGTGAGTCTCCCATAGGGGTGCAGATATCTCCTGTTGCCCTGCACGCCCTGAGAAGGGAGCTGGAAGGGAAGTGGAGCAGCTGGGACAGGCACTGGGGTGTCACAGGTGGAAGATTGGCATCCTGTGCCACTGTACCAGCCTTGTTGTTTATCCTTTTACTCCAGAGCTTAAACACCTTGAAGCATCTTTTAAAACTTTCTAATGTATAATATGTGAGAAGTATTCATAAGTGGTTAATCATTAGTAAAAATTCATGCATAAAATTAAGTACTAGAGTATGTTAGTGCCTTCAATCTTTTTTCATTAATGTTTTCCTTCAGTGATAATAATAGCCAGTATTTTTTAGCATTACTGTGTATTAGGTATCTTAAGAAATATTTTTTTTTAGATTTATTTTGAGTTACAGACACACACACAATGGTTCACTCCCCAAAAAGCTGCAGCAGCAGTAAGGCCAAAGTCATGTGCTAGGAGCTTCATCCAGGTCTTCCATGTGTGTGGCAGGGTCCCAGGCACTTGGTCCATCTTCCACTGCTCTTCCCAGGCCCTTGGGGAGCTGGAATGGAAGTGTAACAGTGGAACACAAGCCAGCAGCCATATGGAATATAGGTTTTACAGGCAGCAGCTTTACCCAGAACACCACAACACTGGCTCCCATGAGAAATAATTTCTTAGTTTTATTTTCAACTCATAGCAGCTCTGTGAAAAAATACATTTGTTACTTTCATTTTACAGATGAGGAGATTGAGATTTAAAAGAATAAGTGGGCCTGGCACAGTAGCCTGGTTGCTAACGTCCTTACCTTGCATGCGCTAGGGTCCCATATGGGTGCTGGGTCCTGTCTGGGCTGCTCCACTTCCCTTCCAGCCCCCTGCTTGTGGCCTGGAAAAGCAGTAGAGGATGTCCCAAAAACTTGGGATCCAGAACCTATGTGAGAGACCTGGAAGAAGCTCCTTGCTCCTGGCCTCAGATCAGCTTGGCTCCAGCCATTGTGGCCACTGGAGGAGTGAACGAACAGGTGGAAGATCTTTGTCTCTGTCTCTGTAAATCTGACTTTCCAATTAAAAAAAAAAGAAGAGAGAGAGTGTGTGTGTGTGTGTGTGTGTGTCTGTGTGTTTTAAGATTGGTTTATTTTATTTGAAAGGCAGATTTTCAGAGAGGTCTTACATCTGCTAGTTCACTCCCCGAGTGACCATAACGGCCAGAGCCAAGCTGATCTGAAGCCACAAGCCAGGAGCTTCTTCCAGGCATCCCATGCAGGTGCAGGACCTTAGGATTTGGGCCATCTGTCACTGCTTTCATGGTCTATAAGCAGAGAGCTGGATGGGAAGTATAACAGCTGGGACAGGAATCAGTGCCCACACGCTGCTAGTGCTACTATGTGGAGGATTTGCTTTCTGCAGCACTGCACTGTGCTGCCTGGGAATAAGTAATTTGCCCAAGGCTTCCTTAATGACTCCAAAGTTTATATATATATTTTAATTTTACTTCTTTAATGATGATTACATGATTGATTAGGGTGGGAAGGTTCAAGGTTTAGGGAAAGTTGGGTGAATTCATTGCTTCCAAATTTGCTATTTCTTCTTCTTGTTTCTGGGGTGGGGGGAAAGGGGAAAACCACTCACGACTTTCCACACAACCCGGCACCCAGGGATGAGGAACCGCCACCTCATATCAACCCAGAGTCTCAATGTGTACTTATTCCGAGGGTTCTGTCCAAGTGGCCTGGATGGTTCTGAAATGCTGCTGACTTCACCCATCCGAGGATGATGTCACCCTCCCAACGTCCTTTGGTTCCATTCTCTGAGATTTTTTGCTGTCATCATTTGGGGTAGTTGTCCAGTTAGTTCTGTTCTTCTGCTACAGCACCAAATGTGCTGCCCTATTCTCCTTTTACAACATAGGGCCTGTGTCCACTGCTCCACCTTTTTCATTCAAAGTTTATATTCTTGAATAATATACTCTAAGAAGTTGCACTTTGTTTTTAAAGTTGTATTTGTTTTTCTTTTTCTTTTTTTGTTTGTTCTGTTTTTTGTTTTTTATTGGATAGGCAGACTACAGAGAGAGGAGAGACAGGAAGATCTTCCATCAGCTGTTTCATTAATTTAAATAGCCACAACAGCTGAAGTTGGGCTGATCTGAAGCCAGAAGCCTCTTCCAGGTCTCCCATGTGGGCACAGGGTTCCAAGGACTTGGGAGCAAATAAGAAACAAAGGGAAAGAACTTCGGTCCCTTGATTCACTCCCCAAGTGGCTGAAATGGCCAGAGCTGAGGCAATTTGAAGCCAGGAGCCAGGAGCTTCTTCCAAGTCTCCTTCATGGGTTCAGGGTCCCAAGACTTTGGGCCATCCTCCTCTGTTTTCCCAGGTTACAAGCAGGGAGCTGGATGGGAAGTGAAGCAGCCGGGACATGAACCAGTGCCCATTCGGGAATCCTGGTGCTTGCATTGTGAGCATTTAGCCATGAGCCATTGTGCCAGGCCCTGTTTTTATCCTTTCTAAGGCATGCCATACTGTAGCAGTAATGATAATTCAGTTTTAATCCAGAAAGGAATGCCTAAAAGAAGCACTTAGGGCCCAATACGATGACCTAGTGTTTCTCAGACACATTAGGCCCTAATGCTTTCATTTTTTAAATTCTTGGTTGTAAAGGTAAAAAACAAGATGCCAAACAGGTTCCCTCTAAGAAACTTATATGGGGCCTGGCATGTTAGCATAATGGTTGAAGTCCTTGCCTTGCAGGTGAAACAGATGAACAGATGGAAACCTCCTTCTAGGCATTTTGCTCTTCCTTTTCTATATCACAGGGCGTGCAGGGCACCAAGGAGAAGGGGAGGAGTAATTAGAGTGATTGTACTTCTTATATTTCCTGCTTTTCGTTCCTTTCTATTGGGTAGTAGAATATACCAAGGAATGGCAGTAAAAGACAAAAGGCAGGTCCCTTCTGTGGGTAAATCTCTAAGTGGTGTCCCAGGTCTGCAAGTGCTCAGTTGTCGCCAAAGCAGGTGTAACAACCCGCCCCTTCCCTGTGTTCCTTCCAGATCAGCAGTTGTGTGTATTTTCAACCTCTGAATGCTACTTGAAAGGGCAAAGATCTCTAAGAAAATTTTGCACCCATAAACTGGAAATTGCTGTGTAGTGGATCCCTGGGTCTGGTGTGCCCGTTTGCTTTAGTCCTTCGCCCACTCCTGCCCCCTGGCTGATGTGAGAGACAGGATGGTCAGAGAAATGGAAGCAGGCCCCCCTGTGGTACACTTCACTGCCCCTCTTGGCAAGGCCACTTAACCATCTGTCTGGGCCTGGTTGGCTGATGCTCATAAGTGACCCCCAGATATGGCGATGTGCTGCAGCGGTTGGACTCTTGTGATCCACTGCATCAACCTAACACAGTACCTGGCATTGGATTGGTCCTGAGGCCCACTTCCCTGAGCCTGTGGGAAACTTCTGGGTCTTGCTGCTGTCTCCCTTCTGTGTAGGCAGTGGGCACCTGAAGTGCTCTGGCTTCTCCCACAGCACGTGTGAAGTGTGTAGGAACAGGATTGAACAAACTTGAGTGAGCCCAGGAGTTGGAGCAAGCACAAGGTGCTTCTAAAGCATGTGCGCAGAACTTCTAATTTCGTTGTATTTGGAGGTCTGTAAATGACGTTTTCCAAGTCATCTCTACTCCCTCTCCTATCCTCCTTACTCCCAAATCAGAAACTCAAGCTACTCTAGCTTCTGGGGTTTGGCCAGTTGTCTTTAGTGCATGAGAACTCTCATCTACAGTGCTAGTTCTTTTTTTTTTTTCTTCAAGATTTATTTATTTTTATTGCAAAGTCAGATATACAGAGAGGAGGAGAGACAGAGAGGAAGATCTTCCGTCCGATGATTCACTCCCCAAGTGAGCCGCAACAGCCGGTGCTGCGCTGGACTTCCTCCAGGTCCCCACACGGGTGCAGGGTCCCAAGGCTTTGGGCCGTTCTTGACTGTTCCCAGGCCCCAAGCAGGGAGCTGGATGGGAAGTGGAGCTGCCGGGATTAGAACCGGTGCCCATATGGGATCCCAGCACATTCAAGGTGAGGACTTTAGCCGCTAGGCCACACTGCTGGGCCCTACAGTGCTATTTCAAGAAAAGGTGATTAAAAGTAATGCCAGTAATGTAGATACAATGCATTACTTGGTCAGTTAAGGAAGAAAAACACTGGAACTGCCTTTTGACTTTCCTAGGGGAAGCAGAAAGCCTATGAACTTGTAAAGAGAGTTGATGTGAGGAGGCATTCCAAGGCTAGTTATGTAAAGCAACTTCTGGTCAAAGTTACACCTGAGATTTTTGTTTGATATCTTTTAAAGTGTTCTTTCCTACACATCAAGTGTTAAGAATAAGTCTTGCACTGTCTGTCCTGTAATCAGCTCTATGAATTCGGGTGGTTTTTTTTTTTTTTTTTTTTTTTCAGTCAGTATCGTACTGTACTGTGCTGTGTTGTGTTCTTTTTACTCCAGCTTTTCACCTATTTTTCCTGGTTGAGTTTCTCTGGCACTGGACAAATTGCTCTATTCGAGTGCCTCCCTTACTTGCAATGAGCCAGTGAATATTACTGCCAGAAATCTTAGTGGAAGACTGTTAAAAATTCATTAAAATTCAAGTTGCCATAGCCTGACCTCAATTATGTACTTTTGGGAGGCATGGTTTGCATGTTGTTATTATTACAGAGTCTCGTTTTACCTGGGGAGAACTCCCCGAGTATCAGATGTGTAATTTGTGGAAATGTGCTGCTGGTCTGTATTTAAGTATCTTATCCCATGTGCTCTCTTTCATCATTGCAGATGAACAGGAGGCATTGAACTCGATCATGAAGGACCTGGTGGCCCTCCAGATGAGCCGACGTCCCCGGGTGTCTGGCTATGAGACTGTGAAGAACAAGGACACAGGTCACCCCCATCGGCAGGTGGGTGCACTTCTGGAGAGCTTAACCACCAGGCTTGAGTGCTGTGGCCCATTCCTTTCACGGTCTGTTAAATGATAAAACTTACTTCTCTGGATTAACTCCATGATCTTGAGTTTCCAAAGCTTTGTGTGTGCTATTTACTCTGTGGAGAGTAATTCCTTCACTTATTATGTAGGCAGTATTCATATAATGTTTTTCCTTTTTGATTATTTGGCTAATATTCAGCTTCATGATATTTAACTCAAGACAGTTTTTAGCTTCCTTACAGTAAATTCTCAGGAAAAATTAATTTTGGTGTTAGCTTATGTAAAATAATTAGGAAGGGAAATTTATTAAAATATTGCCTAATATGTTCTGAAGGCAATAGTGAGTCCTTTTGTTGTTGTTGTTTACAATCATTTCCACTCTTTGACTCACTTAGTTGAGAGAGCCTGTTTCATTGAGAGCCCTGTTGTTCTTTAAGAAAACATTTCCTTTTCATTTTCGTTCACATTTAAACTTTGAACTTGTAACCTCTAACGTCATTTGCCTCTGTTTCTTGAGTACTTGGACCTGCTGAGAGGAGTGAATGGTAGGGTAGGGGGGTTGGAGGTGGCAGTTTCCATAGCTGGTGGGTAGCCATTGCAATCTCAGATGGCTGGGTTAGGCATATTTAATGAAAATTCGTGGATGATGTTCTCCCTTGTGGTAGTCTTTGTTACCCGCTAACTTCCCTCTACATTTGTACGCTGCCTACCGAATCTTCAGAAGTGCCCTTGCTGCCTAGAGAAAGTATGGGCCTTAGACATTTTTCTGTCCTAGATCTGCTAGAGTATTTCCTGCTTTTAAAAGCAGACAAGGGGATGAGTTTTTGTTTTATATTACAACAGATTTTTGGAGAGCTGCTTTTGCTGCTGTGATTATTTTTGTAGAACTGAGGGAATAACGTGAGGACCCACTCTTGTAGCGTTTTCATGCAGTCTGTTTAATCGTGTGGGTTCTTCCTTGCTGTAACTCATGTATATTCAAAGCCACTTTTGGAAGGAACATTTTACCAGAAATGAGTCCCCTCCCCCACGCTTGAGCCTAATGACCTCACTTTCCTTCCTGTCTTCCTATGTGGAGTGTGCTTGCTAATGTTGCTCCAGTTAGACTTTTCTCCAAACTGGACTGTTACCATGAATGTCAGTTAATGAGTAAAATGGAAAGCATTCTTGAGTTGGAAGGCCTAAAGGAACCAGGCTGGGAAAAGAGGGGTGGAGTGGTCCCTGAAAGTTCCTTAAAAGAGGATTTAGGTTTACATTTTAGAAATCCTGTGTACGACTTGAATGCCACTGTAAGAAAGTTCTGGTCATTCCATCTTGCTGCTGTGTTGTTGGATTGAGGTCCTTAGTTAGGAAGTAGAAGACTAAGATAGAATTGAGTGGCAGGACATAATCTTAATAAAAAAGAATTGGTTCTTTAGACCCACAATTTACTTGACTAATGTCAAACTGTTTGTGTTGCTTGGAGGATACAAATTATTAACCTCAGTTTTTTTGTTTTTAAAGAAAAAAACACCACACCAGCAACTCAGCCCTTCTGAACAGCCCCACAATAACAACAAGCTCATGTGCAGGGGCCAGTGAAAAAAAGAAATTTTTCGTAAGGACTCAAATACCCATCAGAGCCAAAATGTACTTTTAAATCTGCTACTCATGCTGGAAGAGTGGAATTGATTTCCTAGACAAGTTGTTTTCGTGGATTTGTAGGGAACACTGATTGATTATAAAAGCCCCTGTTCTTCTGTCTAATACATTTTCTGTAAAACAGAAATGTCCTGTATCTGTACTATAGTGTGATACGATGTGGTGGCCACTAACCAAAGAAAGTGAATTTTATTTATTTATTTATTTATTTTTAAATCTATTTTATTGTATTGTTGTTGACAATCTTTACATAGTTAATTACAGTTAAAGAAAAAAAAAGGTTTCAAGGGGATAGGGAAGTGGGTAATACTATTATGTCCATATTGTTTCCATCATGTAGCTGAGGTAAAGGGGGATATTGAGGCAGAAGCCCCACCCAGTTTCCCGCCCACCCCAAGTCCCGGATGTGGGGCATGCTCTTGAGATATGTGCTCGAGTGGTTAATAGTTCTGCAGTTATGAATCGTTGCCAGTTTCGCTCGATGAGGTCGTCCACTGATTGATATGGTCCATCATAAAGTCTCCGTTTGCCCCATATTTCGCTGCCAACATATAGCTGAGATGAATGATTGATCTGTTCAGTCTTCTGTCTTTTCTTGATTAGAGTTCTGAGTCCAGCAGTTTGATTGGGGAGATCTCCAAAGAAACTTTGAGGTATTCCCAGACTAGTTTCTTGTATGTTCTAGCAAGCACAGGGCCCGGCACACACACCCCGATCAGCTGGTGGTTTCTGTTGCTGGGCTGGTTCTGTTTTCGGTCCCGAGTTGCACTGGAACCAATGGGTGTTGCAGTCCAGTCTGGTTCGGCCCTTACATCAACCAGTGGGAGCTGCAGCCTAGTCGGGGCGACCCACAATAACTCCCACCAGGCCCGCCCCCTACCCTGGTTTGCCAGTATGTGTAGCAGAAGACCAGTCTGTCCCCCATCGCATTTGGCTCTTGTACTTGTCAATGGGTATTAAAGCTTAGTTCTATCTAACCAACTCAACCATCCAGCCCTCACGGGTGTTGTTGAGTGCCTCTCTATCTAGCCATCCCAGCCCCCGTCCTAGTTTTCATGCCCTCCCACGGGACTAGTGACCCAAGAAGGGGGAACCCACTTTTTCCCTCCCAGGTCTCTCTGTCCCGGTTTATGCACTCTTTATGTGGTTCTGTGATTTGACTTGACAGAATTAGTCCCCAGTGCCAGCTTCTGCGGCTGTGCCCAAACATCCCTCACCCACTCTAATTTATGCTTGCACCTGCAGGAATAATCAGCCCAGCCTGGCTTTTCCCTGATTTAGTCCACGTGCAGCGCACAGGTGTTGTAGCCTTGCCTAGTCTGGTCTGTCTCTGTCCCAGCCCACGCTCTCCAGTGGGAGTAGCTGTCCGGCGAGGGGACCAGCCCCTTAATCCCCCTGCCAGCTCTGTCCCTCCCATCCTGGATCTCACGTGTGCTGGTTGGGTGCTGCATTCATATCCAGTACAGGAACAAGCCCAATCGGGGAGGTAAGGGGACACCCTAACTGGGTTGAGGTTCCCACCAAGGGGCGCATGTGCTAGAATTGGGGCTGCGTTCTATCTAGGAAACAGTTGTAGTCACCCGAGGCACTAGTGTGGGCTGGGATTGGATGCACCAGGCCAGTTCAGATCCCAACACCAACTGGTGTCATGGAGAACCAGTGGGTAGATATGGGACTGACTAGGCTGGGTCTCACTCCCCTACTGAGCCATGTGTGAGCTTTATGTGGGTATGGACGAGCCATGGCCGGGCTGAAACATCCAACAACAAGAACCAGAATGGGGTGAAAGCCAGCCAGGAAAAGCCACTGTTCCTGCTAGGACAGGAGGGGAACTGAGTAGGGTTGGCTCAAGGACCCCCTGGCATGCGCAAAATCTGGCATTGGGAGGGGTTCTGATGGAGGAGCCTGGGCAAGAAAGTGAATTTTAAATTGTATGTAATTAATTTGAATAGCCCCATGTGGCTAGTGGCTGTTATATTGATAAGCACAAATGTATGCACTGTAGGGAACTGTTGAATTGTTGGGTAAGAAATTACCTATGTGTTTGGAGCTGCGTGGAGACTCATTGGTGTGTTCATTCCTTTCACGCAGGTCCTGCGTGTCTAGCGTTGTGATAAGCCCGTTAGTGGGATTCTTATCCCAGACTCTGTTCTAGGAAGAATGTGAAGCTGAGGAGCCAACATAGCTGTTTAGAAATCGAAGCCTTGGATTTTATGCTAGTGTTTGGTAAAAAGGACAGTGAAGACATCAAGACAGTTTTTCCTCTTATGAAGTCAAGCTCTAAGAAGGTTCTGGGAGCGTAGCAGATACCCAGCTGCGCAGCAGAAGAGGTGTTCTTCGGCAGTCCTGCTAGCCAGGGGAGAGAAAGTTTCCATAAGTGTAGTATGCTTCCAGGAAATACGGGAAGCAGGTAGAGGTGAATGTGAGCTGAGTATAAACACAGGACTGGCTATGTTAATAATCTCCTAAAGCACTACCTCTTGATTTATAGCGTGAATTTACATTTATTACTGTTCTTGTTAGCCTAGGTCTGGGATAGAAATGAAACCGTTTTCTTCATGATCAGTTCTTTTTTTTTTTTTTTTTTTAGATTTATTTTATTTTTATTGAAAACTCAGAAATATATAGGGAGGAGGAGAGACAGAGGAAGATCCTCCGTCTGATGATTCACTCCCTAAGTGACAACAACGGCCAGTGCTGCACCAATCCGAAGCCAGGAGCCAGGAGCTCTTCCATGTCTCCCACGCGGGTGCAGGGTCCCAAGGCTTTGGGCCGTCCTCGACTGCTTTCCCAGGCCACAGGCAGGGAGCTGAAGGAGAAGTGGGGCTGCCAGGATTAGAACCAGTGTCCATATGGGATCCTGGCGCATTCAAAGCAAGGACTTTAGCTGCTAGGCCACCGTGCCAGGCCCCATGATCAGTTCTTATTCTAGAAGGTCCATGCTTAGAAGGAGAGAGGCATGAAAAAATAAAGCTAATTTAAATGGCAAGAGATGCCAAATTGGACTAAAGATTCAAACTGCAGAGTCCCAGTTGAAAGTGACGGAGTATTTTGGCTATCAGGAAATACTGTTTATTCAAGGGTAGAATAACGTTGGTAGAGGCCAACGGCCCTTCAGTGTGAGAGCGATAATGCTGGCTGCAGGGCTGCCCTGAGGTTGGCACAGCTTCGTGGGACTCAAGCTTGTCAGTGCAAGCAAAGCCAGAGGAGCTGTAAGTTCATTGACAGAATGCATTTCCAGACTAAGGCCTGGAATTGTTGGAAAACTTAACTCAGTACCTTCTTGGCAGAACTTTAAACATCCTCTTCTCTAAGTGAAAAGCTTAGTAACTAACTGAGAGAATGAATTTGAAACCAAGTAAGCATTTTGAGCAACTTGATAGGCAGTGAGGGGCTCAGCTATGAACTATTTGCTAGGAAGTAGATTCTGTGTTCTTCATTTTCTACATTAGGTCCCTGGAAGCCCTACAGCATGGTGTGGAGCAGGCTGAACAGTCTTCCATGTGTGGCTGGGGCCAGTGGACAGTTTGCAGGCCATGATATATTTGCACCATCCCTTTAGCAGTTATGAACTCTGAGTGCTGTATCAATGGATATTAGTTTTCTCTGGGAGCTGACTACTTAATGTAATGAAAAGAAAACTGTCCAAGGAGAAAAGGTGATAATCATTTGTCAGCAGAAAATTTCACTATTTATAAAGTGCTTTCTACAACAGCAGTCTACAACATCAATCAAAATAAGCATGTGTATGATACTTTACAGAGCTTTTACATAAAGGCATTGAATAGAAACAAACTCTTTTTTTTTTTTTTTTTAAAAATTCCAGTCCCAGTAATTTTGCTATTTACAAGTCATTTAGCCTTTTTGGACTTGAGTTTTTTCCATCTGAAAAATAGAGTACCTACTTTGTCTACTACCTCTTAAGGTTGTTTTAAGCTCACAGACAGAGGTGAAATATTTATTATCTTGTGAAATAAATGTAAAGATATTGTGATATGTCACTTCTGTTAAGGTCTGGCACTGCAGGTATGAACTTTGGGGAAACTCCAACAGTTTCGTACTAGAACTTTGCATAGTGTCAAAAACTAAAAAAAAGTTCAGGTTTTGGCATCTTTATTTGATTGTCATTATCTTTATGTGGTGGTCCTTTGCAAATTTCTAAAGCTACCTTTGTTTCTAAAAATTTCAGTAGAGGAAGAAAGAGAATCTTAGCTTCCATGAATTCTTGTTTTCTTTGAATTGTATCAGAGTGATAGTTAGCTGCTGGAACAGAGCCCAGGGTCTGGGTCTCACTCTCCAGATGTTCACCAGGAGTGCTGCAGACTGGAGTTTGCCTTCCTGCAGCAAGCATGGGCAGGGAAGCACCTTGGCCATCAGTCCCAGAGGAAGAGAATGCTAGGAGCTGTTCCCTCGGCGGGGTGATGGAGTAAGCAGACAGCCTTTGCTTTTACTCCGATCGACCTCCTGTTTTAGACTTCCCTTTTCTTTGAAGGGTTGCACACCAGATGGGCTAGCCAGTTTGAAGATAAGACATAAAGCACTACACAACCTGGGGTTACGTTTTGTAAGGTTGATTGGTAATCATCTCCTCCACTGAGCTCTTACGGCTTTCCTGCATCGCAAATAAAGTTTTTATTTTTTTCTTGCTCTTTTATTTATTTCCAATTTTGTATCAAAATAAGGTCTCCATTCCAAAAGATGTGGAAACCATCAACATTATAGAGCAAATATGGTGAGTGGGAGCAATACAGAACCAGAGAGAGGGTAAGAGAGATGATAAATAGCTGAAGCTTTTACTGGGTCACATCAGCCCACAAACCTTCCTTTAAGAAACATTGTGTGGTTGCTTTGGATTCCTGAGAGTCTGCTTGGGTTACACGTTCAACCATTGAGTCTGGACTTTGAGATCATTTCTGCCTAAGTTTGGTGTGATCAGTGATTACTCCTGTTGCCCCCATTGAGTTTCCCCAAGGTTGGCTCTCACCTCTTGCCTCACTAGATTGATTATGGTCGACAAGGGACTTGTTTCTGGCAAGATCTGAATTTTGTGCTAGGACTTTTTCCCAGCATTACTGGTATCTCTGTATTCACTTCAACGTGTGTCTATAATAACGCTTCTTATACACACAAAGTCATGTTCCCAGGACCCTGGGACTCAAAAGAAATCCACGAAAGAAAGAAACTAGACTGTGACTACCTAAATATATGGTCCAGGGAGTGAAAGCTAAAATGAACTTGGGTTAAGGAGTTACAAAGTCATTTCAGGTGGAGGGGCACTTGAGAGTTTAGTTGGCTGGATTGAAAGAAGGGTGGCACTCCAGCTAAGGAAATAGAGTGCTAAAAGGCCAAGGAGAAGGAATAAATGCAGCGTGTTTCAGGAAATGCGGTGAGTATTTGTCTAGTTAGGGAGGAGGGTTCCTGTGAGGAACAGAGTGAGATGGTTAGGTAAATTGAAGGAGTCCAAATTAAGATGCCATAGTCGCCTATCAGAGTACCTGGATTCAAGTCGCAGTTCTTGATTCCTGACTCCAACCTTCTACTAATGCAGACCCTGGGCAGCCGCAAGGATGGCAGTAATGTTGGGTTCCTGCCACCCATGTAGGAGAGCTGAACTGAGTTCTGGGCTCCAAGCTTTATCCCAGCCCAGGTCCGGTTGTTAAGAGCATTTGGGAAGTAAATCAACAGATAGGAACTCACTCTCTTTGCCTTGCTGCCTCAGTCAGTCAGTCAGTCAGTCAATAAGAGAAGATTTAAAAGAAAAGACTGTGGCAGGTTATTGTTAGAACTTAACATTAATAGGGCCCGGAGCAATAGTGTAGCAGCTAAAGTCCTCGCCTGGAACATTCTGGGATCCCATATGGACCTCGGTTCTAATCCCAGCAGCCTTGCTTCCCATCCAGCTCCCTGCCTGTGGCCTGGGAAAGCAGTCGAGGACGGCCCAAAGCCTTGGGACCCTGCACCCACATGGGAGACCCGGAAAGAAGTTCCTGGCTCCTGGCTTCGGATTGGCTCTCCTCCTTTCTGTATATCTGCCTTTTCAATAAAAATAAATGAATCTCTTTTTAAAAAAAAGAACTTAATATTAATAAAGAGTAAATCCCAAAAGACTGTAAATGATAGCAGAAGATTTAGACTTTAATCCAGACGCCTTGAGTAGTACTGATTTTTTTGGTTTTATTTATTTTTATTTGAAAGCGTTACAGAGAGGAGAAACAGAAAGAGAGATCTTCCATCTGCTGGTTCACTCCCAAAATGGCTACCATGGCTGGAGCAGAGCTAATATGAAGTCAGCCAGGAGCTTCCTCTGAGTCTTCCATTTGGGTGCAGGGACCCTAGAACTTGAACCATTCTCTGCTGCTTTCTCAAGCCATAGCAGGGATCTGGATTCAAAGTGGAGCAGCCAAGAGGTGGCGGCTTAGCTTATTACATTAGTGTGCTGGCTCTTGTCTGTTTTCATTTGAAGTGCAAAGAGAGAGGAGAGGGCTCTTACCTACTGGTTCACTCCACAAATAGCTACAGTAACTGAGACTGGGCTTAGTGGTGAGCTCAATCCTTTATGGTTTGACAGGAGCCATCACCTTCCGTTTCCTTGGGTTTGCATTGATGTGAAGCTGGAATTGAGAATGGGGTTGAGTCTCAAACCCAGCCACTGCAATGTGGGCTCTGGTGTCCTGAGTCACATCTTAACTGCTAGGCCGAACATCTACCCCTGATTACTTTTTGAATAAGGAAGGGGCATGGTGAAAGAAAAGGTTAAGATGGTTACATTGAGCCCGACACAGTGGCCTAGCAGCTAAAGTCCTTGCCTTGAACGTGCTGGGATCCCATATGGGCACCGGTTCTAATCCCGGCAGCCCCAGTTCCCATCCAGCTCCCTGCTTGTGGCCTGGGAAAGCAGTTGAGGATGGCCCAAAGCCTTGGGACCCTGCACCCATGTGGGGGACCTGGAGAAAGTTCCTGGCTCCTGGTAGTACAGAGAGGTAGCTTTCAGAATCCAGAACAGCGGAAAGTGTCTCAACAAGAGTGATGTCTGAGAGAATGGCAGGCAGTCTCATACCAGAACCCTTGAGGGGAGAATTGGACCTCGCTGTCTAAAAGAATTTGGCAAAACTCAGAGACTATATAGCTGAGAGATTGGTAGAAATAGCAGCCCTAAGAAGGGAAATAAGTTTAAGCAGGGTAGTTGATGTAGATACATCAACTGGTTGATAAAAAGAAGAAAACGTTTAGAGTGTGTTTTTAGGGTGTGTTGATTTTTGTAGAGCCCTAGTCCTCTTCCTGTAATTCTGAAATCCAAAGAGTATTGCAAACTAAGGAGTTTGGTTTTGTTTCTATAAAACTTGTAACAAATTCATTTGGCAACAAAACTTGACCAGTATGGCCATAGTGTTATTTAGTCTTATTTTATTCTACTTACTGTGAATGCTTTTCTGTTTTATTGTGAAAATTAGAGTATCTTGACGAAACAGCTTGTATATTGTTAACAAATAAGCCCCAAATCTCAGGGATTTTTATGTGAAGTACAGAAATGGTGAAGACAGTGTTCCAATAGTCACTTGGTGTCCCTGTCTTAGGACATGTGCTGCCAAGGAAGAGGGTATAGAGCATATTGCTGTTCCTACCTGTGGGTCAGAACTCACAGTCACAGGCTGACGCCAGGAAATGCAGGGGAGTGAGGAAAATGCTTGTGAGCAATCCTCTTCTGTCATAGGAGTTCTGCCTTGGGCCCCCCTCCTAGGGGACATGTCACATGGTCTCAGAATGTATTCCACACTACTCTGCAAAACCAAGTCAGTTGAGCAGCTTTGACTGCAAGGGTTTCGGGTAAAGGATAACTGACCTGCATAATCATCATTGAGCACTTACTGTATTTCAGGTGTTGCTCTAAACTCTTTACCAAAATGTATCATTTAATTCATTTAATAACATCATGAGATAGGAACTGCCTGAGTTGCAGAGAGGTTGAATAACAAGTAGGAGATCACACAGGGAGGTGTATAATTGGGATTAACTAGTATTTGAAGCAGGCAGTTTGACCCCAGTGCCATGTTCTTCACAACTAAAATGTGTCTCTGATATGTGGCAGGCAGATAAAGCTTCACATCAGGGCTGGGGCTAGGGATAGGAATTTGGGGAGCATTTCTTTAGAGATTGACCAAGTTTATTTCCATAAGGAATTAATGTGAAGGGAGGAAGAGAAAACCTGAAGGCCAGGTGTCAAGGCATGGTTATCGTTGCGGGGTTGGGGTAGGATAGAGCCTGGAGAGGGAGGAAGGACCAGTGAAGAAACAGAAGTGCTTAGAGAAGTGGCTGATTCCTTGACTGGGATAGAATCCTGGTGCTCCGAGGAGCACCTGACCAGAGGGGTTGAAGAGGATGGCTGGCAGGAAGGAATTGAGTGGGATTGTCTTTATCTGAAGGTTCCTTGTACATGGCTTATTGTGGTCAGCCTGGCAGGAAATGCTGACTTAGGAGCTCAGCGGATCAAGTGCACCAGGTGGTCCATGGAAGCCTGTCAGGGGCCTGCATCCTCCTCTGGAAAGGCTGCTGTGTGTGCATCAGAAAAGCCGTCTGTGTGGATGCTGCTTGCTGTTTCCTTGGTTACTTGATTAGTCTTAAGGAGGGCTGACTTGTGCATTCCTGAAAAAGAGTGCTTAATAAGTTATGGCCATCATGAAATAATTTAGTTCCTTTAGTCCTGCAAAGGGTTTGAGAAAATTCCTTGGTGGTGCATCCAAACAGAATGTTCTCCTAGTTTAAGAATGTGTGTTACTAGGGGAATCCCAGAGCCTATGAAACTGTCACAAAATGAAATGTAACTTAAAAAAAAATGTGTGTGTTACTATTGTGTGCTTTTATAATAAGTTCTTTTAATAATAATTTTAAATATTAATATCTGGGGCTTGGCCTGATAGCCTAGTGGTTAAACCTTTGCCTTGCATGCAGTGGGATGCTATGTGGGTGCCAGATCCTTTCTGGACTGCTCTGCTTCCCATCCAGTTCTCTGCTTATGGCCTGGGAAAATAATCGAGAACAAAGTCTTGGGACCCTGCACACATGTGGGAGACATGGAAGAAGCTCCTGGCTCCTGGCTTCAGATCAGCCAAGCTACACTGTTGCAGCCCAGCAGATGGAAGATCTTTCTGTCTCTATTTCTCTCTGTAAATGTGCCTTTCCAATAAAAATAAATAAATCTTTGAAAAAAAATTAAAATATGATTAAAACCCACAAGAAAAAAAAAGAGGAAGTCTGAATAAACTATGAACTTTAGTTAATATATCAGTATTAGCTAATGAATTATAACAAAAAGAAATGTGTCCCCTGCAGATATAGGGGAAAAAAGGAAAAAAACAAGAGCTGAAACATTTGTCCCATTGTCCCACCCATTTTCCTCCTTTGACCCTACCCTAATCAGGGGCAGGCATTCCTCTCAATTATGCAAATAATACTAAAAATAAACATTTTTTTAAAAAAGCAATGTGCCTAGTGGCTAAAGTCCTCACCTTGAACGCCCCGGGATCCCATATGGGAGCCGGTTCTAATCCCGGCTGCTCCACTTCCCTGCCTGTGGCCTGGGAAAGCAGTCGAGGACGGCCCAAAGCCTTGGGACCCGTACCTGCATGGGAGACTCAGAAGAGCTCCTGGTTCCTTGCTTCGGACTGGCTCAGCTCCAGCCATTGTGGCCTCTTGGGGAATGAATCATCAGACGGAAGATCTTTCTCTCTGTCTCTCCTCTGTATATCTGCTCTTCCAATAAAAATACATAAATCTTTAAAAAAAAAAAAAAGCAGTGTGCCATATAGAGGCCAGCATGGTAGTATATAGGCTAACCCTGTGCCTGTAGTGCTGGCATCCCATATAAGCACTGGTTCTGGTTCCAACTGCACCACTTCCAGTCTGGCTTCACTGCTTATGGACTGGGAAAGCAGTGGAGAGTAGTTCAAGTCGTTGGGATTCTGCATCCATGTGGGAGACCTGGAAGAAGCTCCTGGCTCTTGGTTCCTGGCTTTGGATCAGCTCAGCTCTGGCCGCTATGACCATTTGGGGAGTAAACCAGAGAATGAAAGATCTCTATCTGTCTTTCAAATAAAAATAAATAAATCTTTGGAAAAAAAAAGTGCCATGCAATGTAGATGCTTGACAGTAAGAACTATGTCTGTAAGGACATATGAGAACTCTGTTCTATTTGCTTAGTTTTTCTGTATATCTAAAATTTTTAAACAATACAATACATTAATTTGAATATAATGAGAGATATACTCATTGTCTCTCTGTGTCACTATACCTTTCAAGAAAATAATAAGTAAAAGTTGAATTTTCTTAGTAGGTTTTTTGCAAAAATAGTTATTGTTGTGGTTGTTTTTAATAAAACTGTATAGTAACATGAAATGAGTTTTAGTTGCTACTTAAAATTTATTTACTTAGAAAGGTATAGAGGACAGGGAAAAGTCTCCCTGCACAGGTTTACTCTCCAAATGCCTTCAGTTTCTCAGTCCGTCTCCTACGTGAGTTGCAAAGACACACCGACTTGAGCCATCCCCTCCTGCCTGCTAAGGTGTGCATCTGTTAGAGTCGGGAGTAGAGTCAGGACTTGAACCCAGATACCAGATGCAGGTGTCACATGAGATTTATTGGAATGACATATTTACAAAGAGAAGAAACAGATCTTCCATCCACTGGCTTACTCCCCAAGTGGCATCAACGGCCGGAGCCGAGCTGGTTTAAAGCCAGGATCCAGAAGCTTCTTCTGGGTCTCCCACACAGGTACAGGGTCCTAAGATTTTGGGCTGTCCTCAACTGCTTTCCTAGGCTGCAAACAGGGAGCTGGATGGGAAGTGGAGTAGCCAAGACAGAAGCTGGTGCCCATTTGGGATACTGACGCTTGAAGGGGGAGGATTAGCCAATTGGACCACTTTACCAAGCCCTACCTAGTAAAAAATGAAAAAAGGTTTATTTTGGTATAAAAAGTTTTGAAATCTATACGTACGTTTTCCAAAAGTTCATGACAAATTTTTATGAAACCATTGATTTTAAGAAATACTGTATACCCAAATAAACAATTTTAATTCCATTTTTCATTAACTTTCTGAAATCACCTTGTATGTTTGGCCCCATTCTACAGAAGGTAAATCATGTGACTGTTTTAGCTAGAAAGTAACAACAAGGAGATTTCTTTTTCTGTTCAGTCACATCAACCAACCAGGAGAGAAATCTGAAATCTTGGCCAGGAGATGATGTGGTAGGACAAACTCCAGAGCCAATTGTAGGAGTAGAGAATGCGTGCAAGTTAGAGCAGAGCAGCTCGGCTGGGGTAGCCCCCTAGGACTCTTATCCCAAGAGCCTTGTTGCTCCAGAGGTTAGAATTGAGAATTGTCATTCTCCCAGAGTAGAGAAGTTGGAAGCATCTTCTGGAACCATCAGGAATGTTTGGCTCATGTTGGTGAAAGGGCTGCCCAGAGGCCTACCTGGGAAAGGCAGCATAACACACACCAGAGAACTTTCTAACTTTGTTTTGTTTTGTTTTTCTTTGTTTTCAGCAGAGTGACGTCAGAATCAAGTTTGAGCACAATGGGGAGAGGCGGTAAGTCTGCTTTCTGGCAGGTGTGTTTGTGTGTTGAAGTTCTCAGAAAGCATTCAGACTCACCTAAGCCTGTCTCCTGTGGTGAGCCCCAGGGCGCTGCCTGCTGGCTGCTGGGAGATTGGACACCTACTAACTGAACCTTTTTTCTAGTCTTAGAATTGAAAGTCGTTTCAGCTGCTGATGTTTTACTGTTCTGCTCTGTCTCGCTACTGGGAGTTCTGCCATCTTTCTGCAGCTCCTGATATCCTCATTTATGGCCTCCAGACACAGTGACACTGTGTTACCTGTTGACATTAGAGGGAGAACAGGATTCCCTTGTGATGTGACATTTCTGGCTCTGCTCACATCCAGGGAACAGGTTGGTGGTTTAGAAGTTTCCTTGTGATGTCTTGAGGTCATGGGAAGCTGCACCAAGTCCATCAGTTGTGAAATACTTTCAGATCCTTTGAGAACAGAAAAAGAGTCAGTTTTTCAGTCTGTATCATAGTCTTCATTGAGGAAGTGAAAGTAGTGTTACAAAACTCTTCTGCCCTTTTCTCCATTCATTGTCAGTGTTATAGTTGTTATTGTCTGTGGCCAAGATAGTGGAGAAAAATGTGATTGCACTTCTAAAGTTTAGGGTTTTTTTTTTAAGATTTATGTTATTTTTATTGCAAAGTCAGATATACAGAGAGGAGGAGAGACAGAGAGGAAGATCTTCCATCCGATGATTCACTCCCCAACTGACTACAATGGCCAGTTCTGAGCCGATCTGAAGCCAGGGGCCAGAAACTTCCTCCATGTCTCCCACACAGGTACAGGGTCCCAAGGCTCTGGGCCGTCCTTGACTGCTTTCCCAGGCCACAAGCAAGGAGCTGGATGGGAAGTGGGGCCGCCGACATTAGAACAGGTGCCCATATGGGATCCTGGCACGTTCAAGGCAAGGACGTTAGCTGCTAGGCCACTGCGGCAGGCCATAAAGATTTGTTTGTTTGTTTGTTTTAAGATTTATTTATTTTTTATTGCAAAGTCAGATATACAGAGAGGAGGAGAGACAGAGGAAGATCTTCCGTCTGATGATTCACTCCCCAAGTGACTGCAATGGCCAGTGCTGCGCCGATCCGAAGCCAGGAGCCAGGGTCTTCTTCCAGGTCTCCCACGCAGGTGCAGGGTCCCAAAGCTTTGTGCCATCCTTGACTGTTTTCCCAGGCCACAAGCAGGGAGCTAATTGGGAAATGGAGCTGCCGGGATTAGAACCAACACGTTCAAGGCGAGGACTTTAGCTGCTAGGCCATCATGCCTGACCCATCTAAAGTCATTTTTAAAAAGATGTTTGAAAAGGATACAGAGCTCTGGTGATAAGATATTTGGGACCCTTTTTTCTAAATGTACATTTCCTGCTGCTATCCCCTCTCCCCACCCTTTTTTTTCCTATGCTTTTCAGTGGTTGGAGAGGCAAGATTATGCCCACAAGGATGGGATCTTCCTTCCCCACAGGACCTAAAATACCTCCAAAAGTTCTTAGTTGTGGTAGTTCTCTGCAGCTTGCGCCTTTCAGCCCACTGAGAGGCCAGTTCTGGGAGAGGTGGATAGCTGCTGGTCTCTCTTAAACAGATGCATTCATAGCCTGCAAGGTAGTCGGAGGCTGCCTATGGAAACATTGTGGAAAGTGTGGTCTGCGGAGCCAGGGTCCTGCTGTTTCCAGGGCTGTTGCTGACCTGGAGGGAGAAAGGTCTTCTGAACTCAACCCAGCTACTTGTCTTGTGTACTTCCATTAGCTGGGAACTTAAATTGTCACTTCGTGTTGCTGCTTTCCACGCTTTCTGACCTGATTGAATTTTGGAGGGGTGACCAAATCCAGAACAACAAAGAGGTTTCAGAAGTAGATATGAAATCAAAAGCTCAATTGTGTTGGAGCCTAATTATGCAGTTACGCTCTCCTAAATTCCCTGTTCCCAAAGTAGTGTGCAGTTACAGTGAGAGGACCTACACTCAGAAGTGTATGTGTCTGGGTTTGGAGAAGCTGCCAGATTGAAACCACAAATATGTAAGGTGGTCAGGCAGGAATGGCCTTTTGAAGCCCTGAGCGGCAGAACATTGATATCAGGGTTTTGAAAGCTGTGCATTCTCTTTTTATGGAGCTATTTTCAGGAACCATGGCATTTCACTGTGTGTATGCTGTGTGTGGAATTGAGGACCTTATAAACTTGGTACAGGGAAGCCAAGTTCAAGCTGCTCTGTTTCAGAGAGCTCTAGTTTCATGTATTTTCTTAGGATTTTGTGGAGAATATCATTGTGGGCTTTCTGTACTTTTATTTTTTACAAGGATTATGGATAATGTCAATGTGAATCATAGACCATTACATAATTAGAATTTAGGGTGGAGGAAAGCAGTAATGAATTTGTCAAGTGGTGGTAAGTGTCCTTTCTAGTGGACTAAGGAAGGCTGAGGTGGGGATACTTGACTCTCCTCCCTCTTAGCCCAGGACAGCACAGGTGAATGGCACGTTGGGATCTCCTCTTTGAAAGTGACAGTGACAGGACACTGATTGGCATTCATCATCATTGATGGTTATCAGAGGTGTCAGATCCCTGTTTGAGACACTGTCCTAAAAATGTCTCTTATTCAGCATAATGCCAGCAGCTTATATCTTCCCAAACTTACAAGTCTTGCTTTCTGATTTTGACCATACTTTGAGGCTGTTCTAGAAGGTTTTGACTGGTTTATCACCAAATCAAAGGCAGGAGAATTTATCTCTGAGCCTACTCCTTTCCCTGACTGTCCTCAGGACAGCTGAGTAGGTTTCTAGTGCTTTCTTCAGAAAGCCTGGCCTCTTTCTGAACTGTTGTTGGGAAAGTGTTTTTTGCAATGAGGATTTCAGAGGAAATCTTGCTCTCAGAAGGTTCCAGAACACCACCACCCCTACAAAATCCCACCTCTATCTAGATAGTATCTAACAGTATCATTTCTTGAGATAGTTGTTGTGAGAGGGGAAAAAATGATAAGGATCCAAGTGTGGATGGATTTCCTAGTGGAGATGAACTAGGAAATCGGTAATCTAATTTCCAAAAATGAAAGGTGATGATGAACGGAGAATGACGGGAAATTAGCTTCAGAGTTGTTAAACTTTGTATGAAGAATAGATTGCGTATAGTATAATTTACAGTAATATTCTGTCACTGTTATCCAGTAAAACTTTCTACTGTGATGAAAATGTTTTCTCTAATTGGTAAGCACTTAAAATGTGGTTAGTGAGACTGAGGAACCAATTTTTAAATTTAAGTTATTTGCCCACATACATCTAGTGATTAGTATACTTCTAGAATATGAAGGCTTTTTTTAGGACAATATTTTTTTATTTATTTTTTAATAGATTTTATTTTTTGTAATGATTACATGGTGGATCAGGGATATGAAGGCTTTTGTGCTATGCTCTGATTGAGCCAAACTAGCACAAAAGTATATTAAGAAATTATCAGATTTCATTAAAAGCCTTTGGCTTAGATACCTCTTTCCTTTGTTACTTCTTCCTCTGGTTATGCCACCTCCTGCTCTGGGAAGGAGGTAAGATATGAAAGCATTCCTGTCGGCAGGGAAGAGGACAAGGAATCGAGGCCCAGGCTGAGTGCTGCTACTGCACTGTACGCTGGCGTGACGTCATCATGCCTGGGCAGTCAAAGAAAAGAAAGTTGTTTTGGTGTGCATTTCCCAAACATATTTTCAAGTGTTTGTTAGCTATTGCCAACTCTTCTGTGAATTTTGCTGTTTGTCTTTTGGGTTTTCTTTTTCTTCTTTTTTTTTTTTTAAAAGATTTTATTCATTTTATTACAGCCAGATATACACAGAGGAGGAGAGACAGAGAGGAAGATCTTCCGTCCGATGATTCACTCCCCAAGTGAGCCACAACGGCCGATGCGCGCCGATCCGAAGCCTGGAACCTGGAACCTCTTCCGGGTCTCCCACGCGGGTGCAGTGTCCCAATGCATTGGGCCGTCCTCGACTGCTTTCCCAGGCCACAAGCAGGGAGCTGGATGGGAAGTGGAGCTGCCAGGATTAGAACCGGTGCCCATATGGGATCCCGGGGCTTTCAAGGCGAGGACTTTAGCCACTAGGCCAGGCCGCCGGGCCCTCTTCTTTTTTTTTTAACAAGTGTAGTCTACAATTTGGTTATCCTTGTTTGACTTTAAATTGTTTATTTTGCGATGAGACGTTTAATTTATTTTGAGAAGTTGAAATTTTTGTTAAGTGTCTTCTTTCTTTTTGTCTTCTATATTTTATGTTTATATTTGGTAAGACTTCCCTTATTCCAAGACTTTTGTTTATCCTGTATTTTCTGTATACCTGTGTATATATATATCAATTACTATATGATATTCTCTTCTGCTTATCTCTTTGTTGTTATTTGTTTGTTTATATGTCAGAAACACAGAGATAGAGGAACAAAGATCTTCCATCTGCCTGATTAAATGCCCACAGCAGCCAAGGTTGAATCGGTGAAACCAGGAGCCAGAAACTCAATCCACATCTCCATGCATGGCCGGCACAATGATTCAGTTAGCTAATCTTCCACCTACAAGCACCAGCATCCGTATGAGTGCGGGTTCATGTTCTGGCTGTTCCACTCTCCATTTAGCTCCCTACCTGTGGCTTAGGAGAGCAATGGAGATGGCCCAAAGCCTTGGAACCCTGCACACACATGGGAGACCAGGATGGGGCTCCTGGCTTTGGATTTGTTCAGCTCTGGCAGTTGTGGCCACTTGGGGAGTGAACCAGCAGATAAATCTTTCTGTCTCTCCTTTCTGTAAATCTGCCTTCCCAATTAAAAATTAATAAATAGATTTAAAAAAAACAAATTTCCCCTGGCATGAATCTAAGTATTTGATCCACCAACTGCTGCTTCCCAGCGTATGCATTAGCAGGAAGCTGGAATGAACACCTGAGTTGGGACCTGAACCTAAGCGCTCTGATAGGGGTGTAGGCCTCACAAGCAGTATCTTTTTTTTTTTTTTAAAGATTTATGTATTTTTATTGGAAAAGCAGATATACAGAGAGGAGGAGACAGAGAGGAAGATCTTCCGTCTGATGATTCGCTCGCCAGGAGGCCACAATGACTGGAGCTGAGCCAGTCCAAAGCCAGAAGCCAGGAGCTTCTTCTAGGTCTCCCACGGGTGCAGGTCCCAAGGCTTTGGGCTGTCCTTGATTGCTTTCCCAGGCCACAAGCAGGGAGCTGGATGGGAAGTGGAGCTGCTGGGATTAGAATCAGCGTGCCCTTTTGGGATCCTGGCACATTCAAGGCCACTATGCTTCGTGCCGGGCTGGGAAGTCTGATTTCTGAAGATAACCAGCATGAGGCATCTTGAATGGAAATACTGAAAGTCCTGAGATGAGGCACTTTGGAGTTGAGATTGTGCTTTTAGGACTGGTGCTTCAATCTCAAAGTTTTATAGCTTATTTCCTAACAAAAACAGTTGGAACACAGTTTTTTTTTAAATGCATAAATTTTATTTTTAAATAGTGATTACATGATTGATCAGGGTGGGAAGGATCAAGGTTTAGGGATAACTGGGTGAACTCATTGCTTCCAAATTTGCTATTTTTTCTTGTTTTTCCTGGGGAAAGGGGGGAGAAAAAGGAGGAAACCACTCACGACTTTCCACACAACCCGGCACCCAGGAATGAGGAACCGCCACCTCATATGAGTAGCTTACTGTGATACTTTCATTGCCTGAAGGGTCCATGTTGAGGAGGTAGAACAAATGACTGGGACTAAGCAGTGGTTACAGGCGCCAAACCTGAGAAGGGAGGGCTGCTCTGGTCAGTAGGTTCAACTACCACATGGGGATGCTGTGTCCATATTGATGTGCCAGATCAAGAGTTGGTTCCTTGGCTTCCAATTCAGCCTCCTGCTAATACATGGCAACAGCTAATGGTTCTAAGGCTTAGAAACCTGCCACCTACTCAGGAGACCCAGTTGGAGTTCCTGCCCTGGTGCCTGGCTTCTCTGTTGTACACACATGGGGAGTAAATGACTGCATGGGAAGCTCTGACTTTCCCTCATTGTTCTTCTTCTTTCTGTCACTTTTTCAAAAAGATGATGAGTAAATGCTGAGAAAAAGCCCAAGAGATGTTCAGATAAATGGTGAAAAGGTAAAAGTAAGAGGGAAAAAAAATGAGAAAAATGCAAATTGAGGGAAAGCAAATACAGAATCCTGTGTTGCGGGGGAAAGAAAGAAAAGAAAAACATACTTGGACCATTGTTCTCTAAACCCTATGTTTCCCTCATGTTTTTCAGAATTATAGCGTTTAGCCGGCCTGTGAGATACGAAGACGTGGAGCACAAGGTGGCAGCCGTTTTTGGTCAACCTCTTGATCTACATTACATGAACAATGAGGTGAGGAAGCATGGAGAGTGTTGGACAAGCACAGCAACTCTGCTTACTGAGCTCTGTTCTTCTAATGTCATCTGCAGGCTTCATTTTCCCAGAGCTCCTTTCCTTAATTCCAGCAACATTTAGATTCCTATTTTTCACTTGTGGGAAATCACACATATATTTCCTACTCATTCAGTAGCTCTACTGGTATATGATGGAATCAGTTGTGGTTTTAAGGCCAGGACTTGTATTTTGTAGGGTTACAGAAGCAGGGGCTTCTGGATGGGTTGGAGAAGTGTTAGAAAACTGGGAGGTCGACTTTCTGTAACAGTCATAAATGCTGAAGTCTTCTCTCAGAGTTTAACTCCTGATTATAGCTTATTTCCAAAGTTAGCACCTGCTTCAGTGCTTTCTTTGGTTACCTCTTCCCTAATCCCACCATTCCATGTTTACGCCTACTTTGAACTCAGGAATTCATTCAGTGTCAGTTATTCAGCTGCTTTCCCAGCTCCCTCACACCTACTAAAAACCGTACTCAGCTCGATGTGGTGGTTTGCATCAGTCTGAAAGGTGTTGTATTTATATGCAGTAAAAGCATGCACTTTGTGGGAATTGAGTTAGTGGTGGCAGGACAGGAGAGTTGGGCAGCATTATAGCTCTTTGAGAGTCAAATTCTTAGTATGTAGCTTTTTTTCTTGTTTGTTTGTTTGTTTTAAATAAAAAGTTCATTTTCCCTGATACTTTAGGGCTGAAATCTAAAGATTTATTTATTTGAAAGAGTTACAGAGTGAGAGGGAGACAGAGAGAGAGAGGTTTCCCCAAGTGGCTCCAACAGCCTGTGCTGCGCCAGGCTGAAGCCAGGCACTTGGAACTACATCTGGATCTCCCATGTGGGTGGCAGGAACTCAAGTACTTGGGCCATCTCTTCTGCTGTTTTCTAAGGCACATTGTCAGGGAACTGAATCAAAAATGGAGCATCCAGTACTCAAACCGGTACCCATATGGGATACTGGTATCACAGGTCGTGGCTTTACCTGCCACTGCACAATGCAGCCTGATGTTGCTGAGTTTTTGTTTTGGTGCCTAAACACTCTCTAGTTCCTTACCTACAAAATATACAATTACAGTTGGATATATTTTCAAATAACACAAAAATAAGATTATCTGATCTTTTTGTTTGGGCGGGGATTTGTTTTGGAAATACAGCAAATTTGGGAATAGCTATTTGGTTAATAAGTAATGTAGATGCAAATATTTTAAAGTATATAAAACTAACATTTTTTAAATACAGAACATGAGCACCCAAACATGTAAATATGAAATCCATGGAAATGAAGGTGCCAAGATGCAAGCAGACACCCTTATAACAGGATATAAGTCATAGACAGCTATGCCACATCATCTACCTCATGTAAAATTAAAAAAAAAAAAGAAAGAAAAAGAAAAAACAAAACAAAGATAGATAGATAGATAGATAGATAGATAGATAGATACTGGTTAAGATACCTACGTTCCACATTTTAGAGTACCTGAATGGATTTTTGGCTCTGGCTCCTGACTTTATCATCCTGTTTGTACTGACCCTGGGAGGCCACAGGAGAGTTAGGTACCTGGGTCCATGCCTGGCTTCTGGCTTTCACCAGGCCCAGTCTCAGCCCGGGCCCAGCTTGGTCTTGGCCTTTGGCTCTTGTGGGTATTTGCAGAGTGAACAGTGGATGGGAGTTCCCTTTCTTGACTTTCACTGTGCCTCTCATATAAAAAACATGAATAAAATCCCTCTTACAGTATATGGCTCAATGCTTTTTAGCATATTCACAGAATTGTGCAAGCAACACCTTAGTCTAATTCCAGAATGTATTATCACCCCAAAGAGAAACCCTGTACCCATTAGCAATCACTCTTCACTCTGCACTTTTTTGCAGGCCCTGGCAACAATGTATCCTTTCTGTGTCTTTGATTTGCCTAATCTTTTTTGAATTTGATATAAGTGAAATCATGCAATGTGTAGCCTTCTGTGTATGGCTTCTTTCACTAAGCATATGCTTTCAAGGGTCACCCAAGTTGTACCAGGTATCAGCACTGCATCACTTTTATGATTGAATAATAAATATTCTGCTTTATGGATGTCTCCCTTGGCACGTCTTGTATCCATTCATCTGTGATGAATACTTGGCTTGTTTCCATTTTTTGACCATTGTGAGTAGGCTGCTATGAAGATTTGTGTAGAAGTTTTTTCGTGAGCATATGGTTTTAGTTTTCTAACATATGGGAGGAGAACCAACGTTTGAGAAGAGAACTGCTGGGTCGTAAAGACTGTTTAATTTTTTGAGGAACTATCTGATTTTCCTAACACAGCTGTACCATGTACATACAGTACTGTACATTCAGCAGCACTGTGTGAGTGTAGCTCTTTCTCTGCTATCCTTATCATATTTGTTATTTTCTTTTTCCTTGTTTTTTAGAAAGACATTTTAATAAGTAAGATATCATTGTGGTTTTGATATGTATTACTCTAATGATTAATAATACCGAACATGTTTTCCTGTGTTTATTGGCTATTTGTATATCTTCTTTGGACAAATATCTAATCTTTTGCTGATTTTTTTTCTTCTTTTTTAAAAAATGTTTTGCTCATTTAAAAATTGAATTATTGAAGTTTATTAGGAATTGTTGGCATTGTATTCTATGCACTGGACAGCAGTGGTATAGAATGGTGGTTTTGAAAGCTAACATCTACTCCAATAATTTCTTTATGCTGCACCCCAAATAGTCCTTTTATATTTCCACTTTTAACATCACTTGGGAAGACAGTAGTTTTGTAATATGAAGTGATGTGAAAAAGATTATCCCATTCCAGAGTAGTTCTAAGATTTTCTTTTAAATACTATTCTTACTACTTATCTTTTCTCAGCTTAGGACTTAGAGTTCTCATGTCCTTGTATTATAAATTAGTAACTGAATTTTTGTGTGATTTTGTGTTTACCACACTTGTATAAGACCTTATATTTGGTAGGTCCTGGGCAAACACACACACACAGAGTGGTTTTTGTTTGTTTGTTTGTTTGTTTACTTGCTGGTTCACTCCCTAAAAGGCCACAGCAGGACCGAGCCAGACCAGAATCAGGAACCCCGAATTCCATCTGGGTTTCCCAGTGAGTAGCAGGGACACAAACACTTGTGCCGTCATCTGTTTCCTCCCAAATGCATTAGCAGAAATTGGGTTGAAGGTGCAATGGGGCCAGCTCAACAGGGTAATCCTTAGTCTTGCACTGCCAGCATCCCATATGGGCAGCAGTTCTCCTGGCTTTTCCACTTCCAGTCTAAGTCCTTGCTTACAGCCTCAGAAAGCAGCGGAGGATGGCCCAACTCCTTGGAACCCTGCCACCCAAGTGGGCAACCTGGAGGAGGTCGTGGCTTTGAATCAGCTCAGCTCTAGGCCTTTGCAGCTGTTTGGGGGAGTGAACCAGTGGATGGAAGATCTCCCTGTCTCTCCTCCTCTCTGTAAAATGTGCCTTTCCAATAAAAATAAATCTTTTTTTAAAAAAAAATTAAAGTGAATACATAAAAAGAAGGCAGGTGAGTAGCCAGATTTACACTGGAACTCTTCTCTAGAATGGGAGCGTCGCTATTGGCTGCTTAACCTGCTGGGTCCAGCACCTGCTCCTGTACTTATAATATCCTCTGCTTTTAAAAATGAATAAATTAATTTTTGAGAGATAGAGACTGAAGAAGAGAGAGACAGAGAGTGCCCCCACACAAAAGTTCTTTCCCCAAATGCTGCACTAGCTGGGCTTGGACAAGCCTGAAACAGGGAGCCGGAAAACTCAACCCATGTCTCCCACACGGATAGCAGGAGCCCAGTTATTTTAACCATCATTGCTGTCTCCCAGGGCCTGCATTACCAAGAAGCCAGACAGTAGACAAAGCTGGGTGCTGAACACAGTGTGCTGGCATCCTAATTGCTAGGCTGAATACCAACTCCTGTCCTCTACTCTTTATAGTAAATTAGACTTACCTGTGCTCAAGAAGATTCTCTCTTTTTAAAGATTTAGTTTATTTTTGTTGGACAGTCAGATAAACAGAGAGGAGGAGAGACAGAGAGGAAGATTTCCATCCGTTGATTCACTCCCCAAGTGGCTGCAATGGCTGGAGCTGAGCCAGTCCGAAGCCAGGAGTCAGGAGCTTCTTCTGGGTCTCCCACGCGGGTACAGAGTCCCAAATCTTTGGGCCGTCCTCAACTGCTTTCCCAGGTCACAGGCAGGGAGCTGGATGGGAAGCAGGGCTGCCGGGACATGAACAGGTGACCATATGGGATCCTGGTGTGTTCAAGGCGAGGACTTTAGCCTAGTGGCTGCCATGCCGGGCCCCAGAAGATTCTCTTTGATGCTTCAGTGGAATGGAAACAGACGAGATAGTTTCCATATATTCTAGTCACTTAAACATTATGATATTAAATGTTGCCTTTAAACATTATGATATTAAAATCTGAGCCCCAGTTAGGGCTGGTCCCTATTGTCCTTATTTTTGCAAAAACTGAAACAGTGAGATTTTATATTTTACTGTATTTTATATTATGTCCTATTTCCTTTTTCTGTGTCCAGCTTTCCATCCTGCTGAAAAACCAAGATGATCTTGATAAAGCAATTGACATTTTGGATAGAAGCTCAAGCATGAAGAGCCTTAGGATACTGCTGCTGTCCCAGGACAAAAACCATGTAAGTAGCCCCTGTTCTGGCCCAACATCTGGTGACAAAGCTTGCTTCCCTTCAGGAGTTGCCTTGTGTCCGTGGTAGAGTTTTTCAGTCATTGCTGAAGTGACAGCGTGAGGCACAGTCCAGCCCACTGAATCGGTGGCCAGCAGTCCTTCTGCATTTGATTTCACTGAGAATCCAGATTGTCACTGTTAACGTTGCAGTTAAAGGGTCTTTACCTTATAGTGTGGGAGGGAGGAAAGCACAATGCAAAGAGAAAATGCTTTTCCTCTATACAAGTGTTGATGTCCTTTAATTAGATTCTGACCCCACCAGGAGAGATTTGATTAGTGTGAGACCCCCTGGTTAGCAAAGGCTATGAAAGATGCAAAAAAGTATCATGTGTTTGTTCTTGCCAAAGATTTACCTATTTACTTGAAGGGTAGAGTGATGGAGAGAGAGACAGAGAGCAGGGGGAGAAAAAGAGAGGAATGAGTCTCCCATCCTCTGGTTCACACTGCAAATTGTCCTGTAACAAATGGGCCTGAGCTGGGAGTCAAGAACTCAATCCATGTTTCCCACATGAATGCAGGAACTTGAGTGCTTGGGCCATCACCTGCTATCTTCCCAGGTGCTTTAGCAGGCAGCTGGATCAGAAACAACAACAGGGATTCAAGTTGGTACACTGATGGGGGATGTGACATCCCAAGTGGGGTGACTTAACTTGCTGCATCATAGTACCCACAAGGATCACTCGACTTCTGAGCATATTTGCCTTTCCATAGGACACATGTTCAATAGAACAGAAGGCCGTGGGCTGGAGGACCTCACGTAACTTAGCAGCTGCTGCTTCACCAGATGGAGGCAGTGTAGGGGTGAAGTTCATAGTGAGGCAGTGCAGAGTTTCTTTTCTGGAAAGGTTCCTGGGGGCCTGTGTTTCATGGAATTTTGTACAGTCTTGGTCTGCCTGTCTTTTTGTGTTTGTGTGTGTGAGGCAGATTTTTACAGAGAGGAGATAAAGATGGTCTTTCATCTACTGGTTTACTCCTCAAGTGGTCAGGAGCTTTTTCCAGGTCTCCCATGTGAGTGCACGGTCCCAAGGACTTGGGCCATCCTCTGCTTTCTCAGACCGTAAGCAGAGCTGAATCAGAATTGGAGCAGCCAAGACACAAACCGGCACTCATAGGTTGCTAGTACAACAGGATAGAGGATTAGCCTGTTAAGCCACTATGCCAGCTGCAACCTTCGTCTACCAGTTTCTTCAGAAGTGTCCCTGTGCAAGAGTGTTTTTCTCAGTCTCAAATATGTCTTTTTTTTCCCCTCCTGGGTATGTGTTTTATAATAATATGAAGTAAAACATATGCCTTGGGCCTGGCGTGGTAGCCTAGTGGCTGAAGTCCTCGCCTTGAATGCACCAGGATTCCCATATGGGTGCCGGTTCTGATCCCGGCAGCTCCACTTACCATCCAGCTCCCTGCTTGTGGCCTGGGAAAGCATCAGAGGACGGCCCAAAGCCTTGGGACCCTGCACCTGTGTGGGAGACTGGAGGAGGTTCCTGGCTCCTGGCTTTGGATTGCCACAGCACCGGCCATTGTTGTCACTTGGGGAGTGAGTCATCGGATGAAGGATCTTCCTCTCTGTCTCCTCCTTTCTGTGTATCTGACTTTGCAATAAAAATAAATAAATCTTAAAAAAAACCCACAAATATATGCAATATTTAATTTCTGTGTTCAAGTTGCTTAGCTGCTGCCTAAGTTCCTCTTTGTTGCCTGTCATGTAAAACCTAAATGTAATCAAAGTCCCCAACCAGCAACCCCAGTTTTCACCTCCCCAATCTCATCTTCCCACACCCTCACACTTCCCCACTTTGTAGCCCTGTAGTTTCTCTTTCTTCCTCTTCGTCAGTCCATGGTTGTCATGTTTTTCTTTAGGATTCAGTTTGATTTTTCTGCCACAATTTCGTCATCATTTTTGACTGAAGTCATTTAAATTATTCCTTATTCCTTTAGTCATTGGGTGTAGTTTGTACACTGACTTTATAGGTTGTGTAATAATTGCCATCTAGGTTTTTCATGCTAATGTTACCCCAGAAAGATTATCAAGTCCCAGGAGCAAGAGCTGTTTTATTGTTTTATAACTCCTTTCTCACCAGAACAGCGAATGCCTTTTGAATTGTGAGCAAGAGTGTAGCCGAGCTCGTCCTCAGCAAGCCCCTTCCTTACAGAAGCTGAAGTTGATGATATAATGATAGAATTGCTCGACTGGGAGCTGGCACCCCACACTGTGATTGTGAGCCCTGAGAAAAGCAGAAGATGACCCAAATGCCCAGGCCCTGCCTCCTATGAGGGGGGCCTGGATGAAGCTCTTGTTTCCTGACTTTAGTCTAACTCTGGCCATTGTTGTCATCTGACGGAAGAAGAGAATGGAATATCCTCTCTCTCTTTAACTCTTTCAGATAACTAAATAAATCTTTGTTAAAAAAAAAAACACTTCACATCAGGGCCCGGCATGGTGACCTAACAGCTGAAGTCCTCACCATGAATGCGCTGGGATCCCATATGGGTGCCAGTTCTATTCCCAGCCCCACTTCCCATCCAGCTCCTTGCTTGTGGCCTGGGAAAGCAGTTGAGGACGGCCTAGGGCCTGGGGCCCTGCACCCACGTGGAAGACCTGGAGAAAGTTCCTGGCTCCTGACTTCAGATCGGCACAGCACCGGCCGTTGTGGTCACTTGGGGAGTGAATCATTGGATGGAAGATCTTCCTCTCTGTCTCCTCCTCTCTGTATATATATCTGACTTTGCTAGACTTGGGTTTTCTTCATGAAAACAATGGTAATTCAGAATTGTTCCGTGCTCACCCTTCGGATGGTGCCTCTGTAAATCCCATGTCGCCTAGTCTTCATCTATATATGCAAACTATCATTTCCACGGTTTTTAGCAGTTACCACTTCTAGCTTTTGTCACCACCCATTCCTTTACTTCCATTCCTAGCCCTGTTTGAAATGTGTGCCGCCTTCTCTGTCGACTCCCTTTCTTCTGACCCTTCTGTGACAGCTTGCAACCCTCCTGCCCTTGATCTCTCAGCCAAGTTACACAGCTAAGACATACTTAGACCCCATGTTCCTGCCTGACGACTCATGGTCTTGAGTCATCACAGAACTGCCTCTCTACACTTGGTTTCTGTTGTTGTTTTGAGGTGTTGTTATCATCTGCTGTAGTGGCTCTTGTTGCTTTAGACCTGCTTTGGACCATGAACATTTAAGTTATTTCTGTTAAAGCCTTATTCATTAAACATGTTTGCATCCAGTTCTTAAATCTGTCATACTGCTGACTTTCTAGTACTGTCGTCATCTGAAGTTTAACATTGTTTGGTCACTGGGAATTGAATGATAAAAACTAAGCACTCAATCACTGTGCTTGGTTACATCAGATTCTTTCTGACATAAGTAGAATTCTGATCTTATCCAGATATTGCACACTTCTCAAGTTTTCTGTCAGTAAGTTTGGCACTAACTTGCCAAATATCAAGGATTTTCTACCGGACAGTTCTTTGCAATCCTCTTGAAATAATGAGACAGGTACAGGAAGATGAACAAAACTGATGGGCCAGAATAGTTTTTGTCTAATCCCTATTTAAAAGTGGTAATTGCCACTGGGACTGATGTGGCATAGCAGGTCTTGGGGGTGCCATTTTGTGTCCTGCCTGCTCCACTTCTGATTCAGCTCTCTGTTTAAGACCTGGGAAAGCAGTGGAGGATGGCCCATGGCCCTGGGACCCTGTGTGCACGTGGGAGACCCGGAAGAAGCTCCCAGCTTTGGATTAAGCTCAGTTTAGCTCTGACTCTTGAGGCCATTTGGGGGAATGAGCAGTCCATTTGTCCTTACTCTCTATAACATCTGCCTTTCAAATAAAAATCTTTTTTTATTTTAAGTAACAACTCGAGGAATAGGCATTTGGGTTAGCAGTTAAGATGCCTGGGTCCTATACTGGCTCACCTGGATTCTGTCCTAACTTCCATCTCCAGTTTCCTGTTGTTGCAGACTTTGGGAAGCATTGATAGAGCTACTCCTCAGTTAAGACGGCAAACATTGACAGGGCTGAGATGGAATCCTGATGTCCCAACCTCTTGTCCAGTGCCATCATTGCCACCCAGGAAAAGGCCCTCAGAACTGTTAAAACCCTGGAAAACCTTACCTAGGTCCCTGTACAATTGGATATCATGTAGAAGTAGAATAGAAAATATGTTTTCCATGGGAAAAAATGTGTGAGATATTGTATTGTCCTGGTCCTCTCAACTTAGAAGATAACTGAGCTAACGAAGATCAGAAAAGCAGAATTTTCAAGGAATCAGTGTCATTTTGATATTTAAATAGCATAAAAAGCTTGCAACTTTAGTCAGGAAAGATTAAGGATATTATATTTTTATATATGCATACATGTTTTAAAACCTTTTTAAAACCTTTAAAACATTTAAGAGTATTGATAATAAAACCAGATTTATTCATCAAATCTCAATTTGGATGAACCTGTTATTTTAGAACAAAAAGAAAGTAAGAGAGGCTAGTATTATGGCTCACAGGTTAAGCTACTACTTGCAACACTGACATCCCTATTGGAATACCTGATTTGAATCCTGATTATTTTGCTTTGACTCTAGTGTCCTGCTAATGTGGCTGAAAAGCAGTAGATGATGACCCAAGTGCTTGGGACCCTTCCACCCTCATGGGAGACCCTTCTTACTTTCTCTCTCTCTTTCTCTTTTTTTTTCCCCCTTTCTAATGTGCTGCCTTTCAAATAAATAAATATTTTTAAAGAAAAAAAATATGGATAATAGATTATTAACATGGCATCCATTATTCTCCATATGTATGGCTCTGAAACAGATTTTTATTTTTTTATCATAATGGGTTTATTTTATTTTTGATGATGTGTACATAGTTGAGAAGGATGCATGCCCCGTGTGAGCCGCTGATTAGGATGAGAAGGATCGAGGAATAGGGGAAAGTAGATGAGACAACTGCTTCCAATCTTCCGTTCTAGTCTTCTTGTTTCTGGGGGAATTGGAGAGAGGAAGAGAGGGCCTCTCCTAGCAGCCTGACCACACCAGTACCTGAGGATGTGGATGGCCACTCACTTGATGTCGTCCTAGGGCCCCTGATGTGCAATGTGTTTGGAGGGGATAGTTCTGAGATGCTCAGGGTTGAGGAAAACGCTCCAAAGTTCGTGGGATGACATAGTCTACCTCCGAGTCAGCTTGCCCAAATACCTGTTGTCAAAGCTTGGCTAGGAGTGTTGTCCATTTTGTTCAGTCCTTCATGGTATTAGACGCCCTGTACAGGCCTCAGTGAATTCTCATGCCCCCCATGTGCATCTAAAACAGATTTTTAAAATGATTTATTTCTTTGAAAGCAGAGTTACAGAGACAGAGCTATCATCTGCTGGTTCACTCCCCAAACGGCTATAGAGCCGTTCATGTTCAAAGCCAGGAATTTCTTCTGGGTCTCCCATGTGAGTGCAGGATCCCAAGAACTTGGACCAATTTCTAATGTGTTCCCAGGCATATCAGCAGAGAGTTGAATCAGAAGTGAAGCAGCCAGGACTTGAACCAGCCGCACAAGGGATGCCAGTGCTGGAGATGGCAGCTTTACCCACTATATCGTGGTGCAAACCCGCTAAAACAGATATTTTAAAAGGCTGTTAACAAATCATCCAGTCCCCTACTTGTGGCCTGGGACAGCAGTGGAAGATGGCCCAAAGCCTTGGGACCCTGCACCCATGTGGCAGACCTGGAAGAAGCTCACATTTCCTGGCTTAGGGTGAGAACAGCTCCAGCTCTTTCAGCCATTTAGAGCCTGAATTAGCAGGTGGAATATTTTCTCTCTCTGTGTGTCTCTCTCTTTCTCCTTCTCTTTGTAAATTTGTCTTTCCAAGGAAAATAAATCTATGGACAAGAAACACCCTGAGCTCCAGCCTGCCATTCCTTATCCTGTACTCTCACATATCAGGTGAGAGCAGCCCCTTCCCTCTTTGTTCCCCATGCACAGTTGAATATACTTACTTCTTTTACAGCATGTCACCAGATCTTTTGTTAAAATAATTTGTGCGTTGACCTTCTGAAACTTCTTTTCAGAAGTTAGTACAGATCTTTATGGTTGTGGTTTCCTGGTAATTTTTCTTATTGTTTGAGCCACAGCACACAAAGTTCTTCAGTGAGATGTGCTTGTTTTGTTTTGTTTTGTTTGAGAGAGAGATTTATTTATTTGAAAGGCAGAATTAGAGACATGGACAAGCAGAGCTAGAGATCTTCTATCTGCTGGTTCACTTTTGAAATAGCCACAACAGCCAGGCCTGGGCCAGGTTGTAGCTAGGAGCCAGGAACACCATCCTGATGTCCATGTGAGTGGCAGGGGCCCAGTTACTGGAGCCATCTTCCACTGCCTTCCCAGGTGTATTAGCAGGGAGCTGGATTGGAAACAGTGTAGTCATGACTCAAACCTGCACTTCACTGTAGGATGCCTAGCAGTTAAAATGCCCCTGGCCCATTGCAGAGTGCCTGATTCAACTCTAGGCTCCTGAGAGGCAGCAGGTGAGGGTTCAGGTAGTTGAGTCCCTGCCCCCCACGTAGGGAACCTGGATTGAGCTCCTGACTTTGGCTTGGCTCAGTTCCAGCTGTTGAGGGCATTTAGAAAGTGAGCTGGCAGGTGGGAGCTCTGTCTGTTGAATAAATAAGTTTCGTCTAGCTATAGGACTTCATACCTGCGGGCTCTCCTTGCACTCTATGAAAGCGTGACTCACTACCTGCTCTGAGTGTGGCTGTGGCTCAGCAGCATCCTATTACCTGGAAGTGTATAAGATGTGAGTCTCTGAACCCCAGTTCCTCCTGAGTCAGAATCTGCAGTTAACACAGGATCAAGGTTGATTCATCTGTACATGAAAGTGTGAGAAGCCCTTTTCTGTAACCTTCAAGGGATCCTGTCATTTGCTTTCCAAACTGGTGCTACAAATTCAGTCTTCCCTTTTACAAATCCTTGTTGTGCTGGCTGTTGAATCCCCTTTCCTGTCTCAGCTTTAGATTTTTTTTTTAAGATTAATTTATTTTTATTGCAAAGTCAGATATACAGAGAAGTTGAGAGAGAGTGAGGAAGATCTTTCATCTGATAATTCACTCCCCAAGTGACCACAACGGCAGGTGCTGCACTGATCTGAAGCCAGGAGCCAGGAACTTCCTTCAGGTCTCCCACACAGGTGCAGGGTCCCAAGGCTTTGGGCCGTCCTCGACTGCTTTCCCAGGCCACAAGCAGGGAGCTGGATGGGAAGTGGAGCTGCTGGGATTAGAACCGGTGACCATATGGGATCCCGGCATGTTCAAGGTGAGGACTTTAGCCACTAGGCCACCGCACCGGGCCCTCAGCTTTAGATTTTAAAATTGAAAGATTAGGGGCTGTAGCCTAGTAGGTGTTTGCATCCCATAGGGTGCCAATTCAAATCCTGCTGTTCCACTTTTGATCTAGCTCCCTGCTAATTTGCCTAGGAAGCAATGAAAAATGATCTATAAGTTCTTTGGCCCCTGTACCCACTTGGGAGACTCGGAAGAAGCTCTAGGCTCCTAACTTCTAACCAGCACAGCTCTGGCATATGGTCACTTGGGGACTGAACCAGTGAATGGAAAATCTCTCTGTCTCTTCTTTTCTCTTTGTAAATACACAATTCAATTTAAAAAATTAATTTTATTGGAAAATCAGATTTACAGAGAGAAGAAGATACAGAAAGAAAGTTCTTCCTTCTGCTGGTTCACTCTCCAAGTGGATTCAACAGCCGGAGCTAAGCCAGGATTTTCTTTCAGGTCATCCACGGGAGGGTGGAGAGCAGTAGTGATGTTGCAGGGTCCCAAGGTTTTGGGCTGTCCTCCACTGCTTTCCCAGGTCACAAGCAGGGAGCTGGAAGGGAAGTGGAGCTGCCAGAATACAAACACTGGCACTCATATGGGATCCTGGTGCATACAAGGGAAAGACTTTAGCCACCAGGCTACCACACCAAGTCCCCACCTTTCAAATTAAAAACACTAACACAAGTAAAAATTAAAAAAAAAAAAAAAATAGGATTTTCAGTGTATGTCCTTTGGGTTATTTCAAGTTCATGTTGCCAAGATTTATTCAATTTCCTCTGTACAAAGTTCCGCATCCAAGCAGGTGTCCTGAGTGCTCATTATGCGGCTCTTTCTGACTGCAAGGCTACAGATTTTTTCTGTCTGTCACAAACCTGCTCCCAGTATGTGGCTTTGACTGTTTTTTCCTTTCTGACTCTCAGCAGAGCACTATTGCACATCGGGGGCCTCAGCAAGAACATTCACTTCCCCTTGGTTCTGACTTCCTGTCAGAGCAAGACAGTTTGTCAAGACAGCCCTGCATGTGATAAAGTCTGGCCTGGGCGGCTTAGAGCAGGCTTCTGGGAGCGGGAATCCTTTTTCCTGGACGACAGGATATAGAGTTTGTTTGGGTCAGATTTTTTTTTTTTTCTTTATGGGAGGTAGAAGAGGTAGAGAAGCAAGTAGAAACTTTGACTCAAATGTTTATAAATCCTGAATGCCCATTCCCACTCCCAATAGTACTCTGCTTGTTTGTAATCTCATCCCCAAGGTTCCATTTTTAAATTTTCTCAGTGCAGAAGCCCCCCTGCATTGCGTTGTTTTCTCAAGCTCACCCAGTGACTTGACCGAGCTGCCAAAGTGTGTGTCAGGGTAGGAAGGCTGCTGACCCCATTCTGAAGTCCTTGGTCTCTGAAACAGAAGTGCTACAATAATTTTTCCCAGGTGAACATGATCATTATTGTTTACCTATAAATGCTGGTACTTTGTAGTAACAAATCTTACTTTAATTTTCAGGGCACAATTATAGTTAGAGAAAAAAAATTGGACTGCTTTTTTAAATACATAATTGGTAACCAGAATTTTTTTAAAAAAGATCTATTTATTTTTATTGGACAGTCAGATTTACAGAGAGGAGAAGAGACAGAGAGGAAGATCTCCCATCCGTTGATTCACTCCCCAAGTGGCCACAACAGCTGGAGCCAAGCCGATCCAAAGCCAGGATCCAGGAGCCTCTTCCCAGTCTACCACACGGGTGTAGGGTCCCAAGGCTTTGGGACGTCCTCTACTGCTTTCCCAGGCCACAAGCAGTGTCATGAACTGGGCCCACGTAAGATTCCAGCACATTCAAGGCAAGGGATTTAGCCACCAGGCTACCACACTGGGCCCCATAACCAGAATTTTGCTGAGCAGGGAAGTTGCCCTAATCGTCCATTCTGATACCCTCCCAGGAGGTGATCTTGCTACTTAAATAATTTTCTGCCATTCTTACTAAGCTCTGTGGAGAATTTAGCAAGAGGATATTTACAGCTCTGTTTTCAGTTGGGAACATTATTATAGAAATGCCTGCTATTCCTCTGGATCTTGGTCATCACCCATTAAACTGGGGCATCAGATCTCAGTCCTCATGAAGCACTAAAGCTGTAATAACTTGAGCAAATAGTGATTTCCCAAGACAGATTATGAGTGAAATTTGGGGAAAGACAGATAACTCATGTATTAGAAAGTATTGAAGGCGGCTGAGAGTGTGATGAGTCCTGGGACAGGGCAGGGGCCTTATAGGCCTGCTGGCTTCGAGGTGTGGCTCAGCATCTGTCTTCTTTTACAGACAATCTCTTCCCCCCACTCCGGAGCATCCAGGCAGGTGCGGATCAAGGCTTCCCAGTCCGCAGGGGACATTAGTACCGTGTACCAGCCCCCCGAGTCCAGAAGCAGGCACCTCTCCGTCAGTGAGTATTTCACCTCTTTTATTCCTCTGATCTATTTTACCTGTCTGTGTTTTTTAAAAATCAATTAGTTATTAAGCAGTGATCAAACATGTGTCAACTGATCCATTGTGGTATATGTATGTATATATCTCTGTTGGTTTTTGAGGACAGAGGTAGAGATATGACTGGAACGTTATCCTAATCCTTCAAGGAACTTACAGCGTAATGTTATAGTACATGATTAAATTCTTCTTAACATTCCTGAAAAAACAGTCTGAAACATCTGCTTGAAGACTTCCAGCAAAGGCTGTACTCACTTTTGGCCATCTTTCCACAAAGAACCTGCTTTGAGGAGAACGCTGGTCAATGGAAATTCTTGGAGAGTCAGACTGGGAGGGATGGGAGACTGTTAACATAGCGTTTATGGTTGGATAACCAGCCAGGCTGTGGAGCTGCTGCCAGACTCCCCTGGGGAAGAAGTCCCGGTCAGGGCTGTGAGTTGCACTGGGTGATCTAGTATTTTTCTGGATCCCATTTCCCAGCATCTGGGGAGAAGGAATTAGGAAATTTCTGTTAAGAGAGAACTCTTACCAAACGTTTGTTTTGTGCCTACTGCTCTCTTGGTGTTGAAACCCTTGCTGCTGCCAGGAAGCCACTTTTGCCCTTGTCATATGAGTAGAATTTCCCCAAACAGGACTCTCTGAGGATCCGAGCTGAGTTTGGAAAGCCTGAGCATTGGTCCTGTTGCTGAGTTTGGCTGTGAGTGATTTGCCTCACTTAGTAATTTCTAGAACCCAAGTAAACATTGATAGTGTTACCAAGTTAAAAGTCTGTATGTGAAATTCAGGTTCCTGTAGGTAACTGGTTGATGTGAGGCAGTAATACTGCATCAGGGAGGCCTTGTCCCTGAAATCCGGGTGCCCTAGTACCTGGGAAACTGTTAACATGGTCTCTTTACCAGTGTCATTGCAGAGACTGGGTAACTGGGGGGTGGAAAGGGGTACAGCATTATAGGCTAATTGCTGAGGGTTGGCATAGAGCAGTATCTGGTTTCCTGACCCCAAACAAGAGCCTGTGATTTGTGTGTGGAGGCAGGAGCTAAATATTAGGCCATTTAAGCTCTTTGTCCATGTCATAGGGAGCCCTATATGGAAGTTATTTCTCTGGTTAGAAATGCTGAGAAATAAAACTTCTGTGAGGTACTTCCTGTTGAGTTAGAAAATAATCCACATAGGCTCTCAGCACACCTAGATCCCTGCTTCCTTGTTTCAGCAAGCATTGTTCACCAGCTGTTGGACTGGGTTGGATGCAACAGCAAAGCATGTAGAAAGGCAAGAGTGGAGGCAATAGCCAATTTTGCATGGGAGAGGACTTTGACAGAACAGGCACCATAAGAGTTGACGTGTGTGTAAAGTAGACACACGTATTTCCGGCACAAGAGAAGTACTCCTGCCAGATAGGGTCACAAAAGAATCTGGTGGGTTCCAGGAACCCAAGTTGTTCTGAATGATAGGTGGAGGGATCAAGGATTGGAGATGCAGATTTGTCATTTTTCTCCACAAATGTCTGAGTGCTTGCTGTGGGCTGGTGCAACATAGGCTTTCTGGAAGTAAAGGGATACAGTAAGAGAGAAGAGCGAAGGTTAAAGCATGAAGGGTTAGGGAAAGTCCTAGAAGCAACAGTGGAGCCAAAAGCACAGAAACTGGCTTGCCAAGAGCAGGTCACCTTCCCACCTGTTCTCCCTCCTTCACCATCAAAATTAACATCCCCATGTTTGGTGAGAGATATTCAGGGCATTCAGTTCTTTTTTTTTTTTTTTTAAAGATTTATTCATTTTATTACAGCCAGATATACACAGAGGAGGAGAGACAGAGAGGAAGATCTTCCGTCCGATGATTCACTCCCCAAGTGAGCCGCAATGGGCCGGTGCGCGCTGATCCGAAGCCGGGAACCAGGAACCTCTTCCAGGTCTCCCACGCGGGTGCAGGGTCCCAATGCATTGGGCCGTCCTCGACTGCTTTCCCAGGCCACAAGCAGGGAGCTGGATGGGAAGTAGAGCTGCCGGAACTAGAACCGGCGCCCATATGGGATCCCGGGGCTTTCAAGGCGAGGACTTTAGCCGCTAGGCCATGCCGCCGGGCCCGGCATTCAGTTCTTATTGCAGCATTTGCAAAGAAGGGAATGGACAAAGTAGCCCAATAAAATTTTTTAAAAAGATGTAGTATTTACTTGAAAGAATTACATAGAATGGAACAGGGAGAGAGACAGAGATCTTCCATCCACTTCCCAGATTGTTGCAATGGCCAGAACCGTGCCAGACTAAAGCCAGGAGCCTCTTTCAGGTCTCCTGCATGGGTGCTGGAGCCCAAGCTCTTGGCCATCTTCTGCTACTTTCCCATCACAGTAGTGGGGAACTGGATGGCAAGTGAATCAGCTAGGATTCAAACCAGCACCTGTGTATAATAACAGCACCGTAGGCAGCATCTTTACTTGCTGTGCCTCAGCACCAGCCCCCTAGTACAGTTTTAGATAGCTCTGTTTATTTGAAATTCCTTCTGATTTTAAAAATCTGCTTGTGCTTTGGTCATTGATTCTGGTACTGTTTTCTTGAGCAACACAGATAGCATCTTTCATTGACAGTTTTTTCAAATATTTGGAATTTACCATCATTTCAGTCTTCTTTTTAAATCATAATTGAAATTTAATTTCATCATAAAATTTCATCATAAAATCACACCTTGAATTTCAATTTTTTTCTTCAGGCCAAGCAGCCTGTTAAATTAGTTCATAATTTAAAAAAAACCTAACAAAAAATCACAGAAGACCCTCCTAGGTAATGAGTTAACTCAAGAGTTAATTTCCTATGGTGAGGGCCCGGCGGCATGGCCCAGCTCCCTGCTTGTGGCCTGGGAAAGCAGTCGAGGACGGCCCAATGCATTGGGACACTGCACCCGCGTGGGAGACCTGGAAGAGGTTCCTGGTTCCTGGCTTCGGATCAGCGCGCACCGGCCCGTTGTGGCTCACTTGGGGAGTGAATCATTGGACAGAGGATCTTCCTCTCTGTCTCTCCTCCTCTCTGTATATCTGGCTTTGTAATAAAATAAATAAATCTTTGAAAAAATTTCCTATGGTGATTAATCAATAGGAAGATAGAATTTTCTTATATGTGGATGTACGTCCATCTTTGCCCATGTTAATCCTGGCTACTTTGACCCTATAAATTATGGAGTGGTGCCCTTAGGCTGTGCAGCTAAGCCTCAGTTAAAGTGTTCATCCCTCCATCCCTCGACTTTTGTTGTTCTAGTAGTATATCTTAAGTTTCTTTGCCTCTATTTTACATTTTTCTCCTTGTTTTGTTGCTTCATCCCATAATGAAACAAGCTAGACTGCAACCCCCAACTTGCAGAGGTAATAGCTCTCCAAAGGAGTTGGGTAGTGAAGAGGGGTCGGGGGGAAAGACATGGACTGGTGACTTACGGGAGCAACAGCAATGAAGTCAAGATAATTTTAGGCTTCAGACCTGAGCACATTGTAATAGGAAAAATAAAGACAGTAAGAGGAGGCCATGGGTGAGTAGATGCTTAAAGGAAACAAAATTTGCAGCTGTGGCAGAGCTTGGCAAAGAGGAGGGGGAAAAAACTGTTGAAAGAATGACTTACACATGACAACTGGGCAGTAGAGAGTTGGCACACTATGTGTGGTCTAAACTCAGTCCTAGGGTAGGTTTGAAAGGGTGGAAGTCTCCTGCTCTCCTTCACTTTACAGGCTCCTCATGCTCACTGTAAGTTCTTCTGTGGCTCTAGAAACTATTTAGTGGTGATAGCAAGTTCAAAATAAAATGGAAATTTTGAACACTGAAACATATTGGAGGTGTTTCCATTATCTTGATGAAAATGTTGAGAAGCATTTGGAAATGTTCATTAAAATATTCTGTTAAAGAAAAAAAAGATAATTTTCTCCCCCATTTCATCTGTTCGACAGAAGAGGAAAGGGTTTGGAAAATAGTTGATGGTCAGAGAAAGAAGGCTGTCTGTTGTGCTTGCGATGACCTGCACATTAACACTGACCCAAAGCCCGAGAACTCCCAGTGGAGGCAGCTTCCTGACCGCATCAGCTTCTTGATAAAGGTTCTCCTATGAAGTGGGCCAGAATCTGAAAGCCTCTTGTTGAGCTTGAGTCTGTATAGAGCTGAAGAATCAATAGCCTACAGTGAGTTGTTCTCAGACTACTTTACTTTTTGGGGATAAGGAGGCTAGCAGAGAGCAAGCATGCCCCAGGAGGAATGTGGATGGCTGACAGTTTACGCTGGGCTCCTCTTTGTTGTAGAATGCTGTGGGCCACTCTGAACCAACAACCACAAAGCGCTCACTCCTGTGCTGTGTGTTTTGGTGGGTGCTGGGATGGATCCCATAGCATAAATAGCCCAATAAGGCTAGCCTTGCAAATCAGGCTAGAATGCCAGGAAGGGTATCCCAGGGATCCTTCACTGCTGCCTTCACCTGCCTCCTGAGTCCTGTAGAACGAGCTATTTTTGCATAGCACTGTACTTTCTGATGGTAAGTGTGTGACTGTCAGCAAACCTGGTGGTCCACTGTCCTGGCCAGCTCAGCTGCCTGTCGTTTGTTCGTGACTACTGTTGTATAGCATTGGTTTCCAATTTCTGAAATGAAGATAAAAACAAAACTGAAAATACCCTGGAGTAGTTCTGCCAACTCCTGGTTTTTCCATTCGCTTCCTCTGATAGCCATTGGTTTGGGGAGACTTCCCTTTCCTGCTCCAGGCTGTGGGTCTGTGCACAATAGCCCCTGGCATGTTGCCCATCAGATAACAATGCTGACTCTCTGTAGGCCACAGTGTGGATTGGAAAAAGTGAAAGTCTGGCTAGAAATAAAAGCTCAGAAAACCTTTGCTGTTTTCCCCTAGGCCTTCCTAGGTCTGCAATCCTGGCTTTCTGTGAGCTGATTCCCATCCCACATGTAAAACCAGAAGAGAGTTTAGTGGAACTGGTAGATGAGAACATAGGTATCCTCAGTAAAAGATACACTTTTTATTGTAAAGGTATATATACAGAGAGAAGAGATACAGAGAGAAAGGTCTTTCATCTGCAGGTTCACTCCTCAAGTGGCTGCAAAGGCCGGAGCTGAGCCGATCTGAAGCCAGGAGCCTCTTCCAGGTCTCCCATACAGGTGCAGGGTCCTCAGGCTTTGGGCCATCCTGGACTGCTTTCCCAGGCGACAAGCAGGGAGCTGGATGGGAAGTGGAACAGTCAGGATATAAATCAGCACTTATGTGGGATCCTGGCCCATACAAGGCAAGGATTTAGCCACTAGGCTATCATGCTGGACCCAATATGTAATCTTTTCACTGCAGATACATTGGTCATCATTCAGTTGAACAATGAGAACCCACTCTAGCTAGTCTCAGGAAAAGAGATGCATTGCACATTCTAGCTTATGGAATCACTGGAGGAGCCAGAGTAGCAGGCTCTGTGTTAGGGTTAAGCTACCCTGATGATGGTGCACACGGAAGGAGCTCTTCCTTCTGCTTGCATCATCAGGCAGCCATCAATCCAGAGTCTCAATGCCTCACGTCAGGGCTGCACACTGCCCTGTTCCATGGGATGGTCACACCCAACCCTTGACATGGGCAAAACTGAAGACCAGATGTGGAGCGCTGCTGACGCTGTGTTAGACAACCAAAGGTTTCAATGACTGTACCCGAAAGTAGCAGGTATCACAGTGGAGGGACTGCAGCAAGAAGTGGGTAAGGCTGAAACATGCATTTGGCTTTGCAGTGTGGGTACCAGTTGGGATCCTATCCCACAGTACCTGAGTTTGAGTCTCAGCTCTACTCCTGATTCCAGATCCCTGCTAATTTGCACATGTGGCGGCCATGGATGATGGCTCAATTGAGTGCTTGTGTCCCTGGCACTCACATGGGAGACCCAGAAGGAACTCAAGCTCCTGCTTTTGTCCTTGTCCTGTTACTATGGACATTTGGGAAGTGATCCAGCAGATGGAAGATTGTTTATTTTAAAAGCAGGGGTTAGAGAGAGGAGGAGAGACAGAGAGTTCTTCCATCTGCTGGTTCATCACAAATGGCTGCAACAGATAGCTGAGCTGATCTGGAGCCAGGAGCTTCTTCCAGGTCTTCCACATGAATTCAGGGTCCCACGGACTTGAGCCATCCTTCACTGCCTTCCTGGACCCATGAGCAGGGAGCTAAACCAGGAGTGGAGCAACTGGGACATGAACTAGCTCCCATATGAGATGCTGGCACTTGGAAGGGGAGGACTAGCCTGTTGAACCACTATGCCAGCTCCAAAATAAATTTTTTTAAGTGAAGGAAACCAATGTGATTCTATTGAGTTCTTACCCTGAAGCGGTATCATGTAGATGTGTGTCTGATTTGCTACATTTACAATTTCAGAAAGTTATGAGGTAGATAGCTCTCCCTGGGTCTACGTGTGAGGAAACTGTATCGGGTGTTTAAATCATTTGGCTAACGAGTGGCGGTACCTGATTTAAACCCATATTCATCTAATTTGAAAGCGTGGGCTCTTCTCAGTTCATCTTGCTTATGTCCTTAGGCTTACTTCTGCCAACAAATATTGCCCATATATGCATTAAATTACCATAGGACTTGTGGGATGCCTAAATATTATCCAAATCCAAAAGTGAGAAACAAGCACTAAGCTAATATTTGCAAATAAAGAGTTAAATTATGTTGTATATATATATATATCTTTTTTATTTTGCTTTTTTTATTTTGCTTTTTTTATTTTTGGATTTATTTATTCGTTTGGAAGACAGAGTTACAGAGAGATACAGGGAGAAGTCTTCCATTGCTGGTTTGCTCCCCAAATGGCCACAACACTGGCTGGGCCAGCTGAAACCAGGAGCTTTTTCCAGGTCTCTCATGTGGGTGTAAGGGTGCAAGCATTTGGGCCATCTTCCACTGTTTTCACAGGCACTGTATGAGAAGCTGGATTTAATGTGGAACAGCTAGGACTTAAACTGGCACCCATATGGGATGCCATTGTTGCAGGTGGCAGTTTAGTCTCTACGCCACAGCACAATCGCTGTGCTGTGTGTTTTGAAACATGGTATGAAGTAAGTTTTCAGAATTCCATCCCTTGAGGCCAGAATTGTGGCCTGGCAGTAAATCCACTGCCTGCAACACTGGCATCCCATATGATTCCTGGTTCATCTCCCAGCTGCTTCATTTCCCCTCCAACTCCCTGCTAATGACTTGGGAAAAGCAGCAAAAGATAGCCCAAGTGCTTGGACGCCTGCCAGGTATGTTGGAGACACAGATGAGGCATCTGGTTTTGACCTGGCCCAGTGTTGGCTGTTGAAGTCATCATAGGAATGAACCAGTGGATGGAAGATTTTCTCTCTATTTCTCTGTAACTGACTTTCATGATGAATGAACAAATCCATTTGCTGGTTTACTCCCTAGATATCCACAACAGCTAGGGCTAGGCCAAGTCACAACTGGGAGCCCGAGACTCAACCTGAGTCTCTCCTGTGAGTGGCAGGAACAAATTACTTCTACCATCATCTGCCTCCCTAGGTATTTGTATTAGCAGGGATCTAGAATTGGAAATGGAACTGGGATTCAAACCTTATGCCCCCCAATATGGAATGTGGACAGGTGCTTCGGCCATCTGCTGCATTCCCAGGCACATCAGCGGGGAGTAAGTTCACAAGTGCAGCTGCTGGGCCCTGCGCAATAGCCTAAATCCTCATCTTACATCCACTGGGATCCCATATGGGTGTTTCATATCCCGTCTGCTCCACTTCCTATCCAGCTCCCTGCTGTGGCCTGGGAAAGCAGTAGAGGACGGCCCAAAGCATTGGGACCCTACACCCAGATAGGAGACCCAGAAAAGGCTCCTGGCTCCTGGCTTTGGATCGCTCAGCTCTGGGCCATTTTGGCCACATGGGGAGTGAGCCAGCAGGTAGAAGATCTTTCTCTCTGTGCCCCCTTCTCTCTGTATATCTGCTTTCAAATAAATAAATAAAATCTTTTTTTAAAAAGCCACCCTTAAAAAAAAAAAAAACAAGAAGTGCAGCAGCCAGGATGTTGGCAGTCTGTCCCGTGCACCACAACAGCAGTCCCTGTCCGTTTTTGTTTTTGTTTAGAGTTTATTTATTTTACTGGAAAGAAGGAGAAACAGATGGAAAGAAGCTGATTCATTCCCCATCCCCAAATAGCCCCTGGGCCACTCCCCTGCCTCCACATAAGAAACTGACATGGGTTTCTAACCCCAGCCATTGGGGCCATTCCATTTTGAATCAGCAAATGGAGGTTCTCCCATTCACTTTCTGTTTCTCCCTCTTTCTGTGTAATTTTGTCCTTCAAATAATTATTTTAAAAAATAATAGAACACATGGACAGGAAAAAAAAACAGAATCTCACTGTCCTGATTGGGCCATGAATCGTCTCCTTGTCCAGCATACCCAGCTATGTATGTCCAGCATACCCAGCTATATATGTCCAGCTGTGCATGCCACCTTGCCATTATTCACTTGGTACTCAGATTGTTGCAATATTAAAATGTTTGCATTTGGATAACCCTTATTTTACTCCATAATGTCCCTAAAGCTCAAGAATGAAAATTTGATTTCAGCATATTATTGTAATTGTTCTAATTGCCTATTATTGTTGTTAATCTCTTACTGTGCTTAATTTGTAAATTAAACTGTATCATATTAATGTATGAGAAATAAGATAACGTATGTAGAGTTTGGTGCCGTATGTTGTTTCAGGCAGCCGCTGGGGATCTTGGGATGGGCCTCACTAAGAGAAGACCTGCTGTTTTAATCTTTTATCCTAGCTATTTTCTGGGATGAGAGAAAGTGACAACAGTGCTCTGGACTGAGAAAGAGCAGTTACATTATGAAAAAAGTACTAATTACATAATTACATCAAGGGATATAAAAAGCTGGCATGATTGCCAACTTCAGTGGGTTCCTGTTTTGTGCCAGCCTTGCGGATCGTCAGTGTTCGGTACCCTGCCCCGTCTTTGGAGCTTGCTTCCTATGAAGAAGAGACTGCAACACGCTGGGTTTTAGAAGCACAGCTCATCTGGGTCACTATGGCTTGGTGTCTCTAAACTGGTCTCATGTTGCTGCTCTTAATCCATATGCCCTGGACCCTGTTGTCACAAGTTTTATTTCTGTGCTCCAGGCTCCCAAAACCCTGGCCGAAGCTCGCCTCCACCTGGCTATGTGCCTGAGCGACAGCAGCACATTGCACGACAGGGATCCTATACGAGCATCAACAGTGAGGGGGAGTTCATCCCAGAGACCAGCGAGCAGTGCGTGAGTATGGGGCTCTGGGGTCTCCCATGGCCTGCGTGAGACCACGGTTCTGTCGGAGGATTCTCAGTGGGCACAGTGCAAACCTGAAGGACTTGAACCTCTTTGTAAATCAGGCCTGCCCAAACATGGATTATTCCTTTCTAGAGGCCAAATAACAATTCCTGCCAGACAGGTTCTAAACTCCCTCACTGGTGTTAGGCGAGCACTTGGCAGGTTCCCTATCTGTGGTCTTCCCACGGGTTCCCTGCAGAGAATGCCCTGCGCTGTGTGCTTCCTCTTTGCCTTCATTTCAGCAGAGTTCTACCACGGGACCAATCATAAACTGACAGGTTGTGTTTTTCATTGCATCCGTTTTAATGTTACTATTTCTTAATGTCAAATACAAATTACACTTTAGGATTGGTTACAGGAACCTTTTATGTTGGTAAACAGCTGTATTACCTGTTACCACATAACAAACTTGAAGCCTTAATAGAACATACATTTATTTTTTAATACTTTTTATGAAACAGAAGTCCAGTCATGTATTAGTTGAATCACAAAAAGCTGTATTCCTTTCTTGAGCTTGGGATTCTCCAAGGTAGTATTTGTTAGCAGAATTCAGTTCCTATAGGTGGATGTTGTGGCACTGTGGACTAAGATACCACTTAGTGATGCCCCATCTCAGATTGGAGTGCTGGTTTGCATCATAGCTACTTTGCTTCTGATCTAGCTCTGTGCTTGTGTGCCTGGAAAACAGCAGGTGATAACTCAAGTGCTTGAGTCCCTACCGCCCGAAGGCAGACCTGAATGCAGCCAGTATTGGGGGTACTTGAGTGAACCATCAGATGGAAGATATCTTTGTCTCTCTTCCTGTCTGTAACTTTACCTTCAAATGCATAAATTAACATTTTTTTGAAAGGGGAGAGAAACCAGAATTTAAAAAGAAAAAAAAGACTTGTTGGGCTGTGGTCCCTGTTCTTGCTGGTGGTCATCCAGAAGCTGCTCCAGGTTCCCAGGAGCTACTTGAAGTTCCTGGCCATAGGACTGTTTCTCAACCTGGCAGTGTCTTCAAAGGCAGCAGGCAAATCGCTCTCTCTAAAAAAAAAAAAAAAAAAAAAAAGTTTTTTGTTTTTTCATTTGAAAGGTAGAGTTAAGAGAAAGAGTGACAGAGAGAACTTCAATCTGCTGATTCACTCTCCAAATGGCCACAACAGCTGGAACTGGGTCACCCAGCATGATAGTCTAGTAGCTAAAGTCCTCACCTTGTACACACCAGGATCCCATATGGGCGCCAGTTGTAATCCCTGCAGTCCCGCTTCCCAACCAGCTCCCTGCTTGTGGCCTGGGAAAGCAGTCGAGGACGGCCCAATGCTTTGGGACCCTGCACCCACGTGAGAGACACAGAAGAGGCTTTGGGCTCCTGGCTTTGGGTCAGCTCAACTCCAGCCATTACAGCTACTTGGGGAGTGAATCAGTGGACAGAAGATCTTTCTCTCTTTAGCTCCTCCTCTCTGTATATCTGACTGTCCAATAAAAAATAAATAAATCTTTAGGGAAAAAAATGCTGGAGCTGGGACAGTCCGAAGCCAGGAGCCAGCAATCTCTAGGTCTCAAGTGAAGGACTTGGATCCTCCATTGCCTTCCCAGGCAACCAAGAGAAGCTGGATCAGAAGAAGTAAAGCTGCTGGGACTTGAGCCAACGCTCATGCTGGATGCTGGCACCACAAGAGGAGTCTCAGCGTGCTTTGCCATGGCACTGGCCCCAGGAGGGTCTCAGCGTGCTTTGCCATGGCGCTGGCCCCAGGAGAGTCTCTTGCTCCCTTTTGCAAAGATGGGGTCTTACATAACATAGCCTAATTGTGGGAAAGAATATCGTACTCTGTTTGCTATCATCTGTTGGCTAGAAGCAAGTCATTGATTCTGTTTGCACTCAGGGCAAGTGGACTTGTGAGGGGGTAGTCACCTGAGGATGTGTCTGCCACAGTGCCCACACATTTTAATGGATAGCCTTTTAACCAATGGCTTACTTCAAATTGGCAATCTGGCTTAGTGAGCTCAGCATGGGTGAGATCTCCAGATTTATTTTAGTCTTTTCAGGGAGTTAATCATAACTTTTTGGGATTTGGGAAATGGGAGCCAGTATCATTACATGGAATTGTACAGAACACTGATTTTTATATCTTCTCTTTCATCATTGCAACTATGTGGGTTACGAGAGGCCCTTTCCGGACTTGTCCCTTCTTGCTAACTACGTATTTAACAGTGACCTAGAAGGTCTGTTGGCTGCAGGCTCCCTTCCTGTCATTTTACTGTTTTACCATCCTTTCTGTTTCCTTCTGGACACCAGCTGCTGTAGAGGTAATACTGATGTGAAACCCCAGAGCTTGCAAATAAGCTGGATTGCTTTTGATCTTCACCCACCCCCCACAGTCCTGTCCCTTGCTCCTTCACTTTTTTGTTTGCCCTGACTGGCCCTGGAAGGCAAGGAATGGTTTGAGTCCCAGTGAAACAGACTTCTAGGAAAACACCAAGGAGGATGGAGGTTGGGTCCTTATCCCAGGCCCTGTCCCGTCCACCTGCCAAGGGGACTGGCTCCTGGTACCAGGTCTTCAGAGTCCAGTCATCCTGGTGGCTACACAGGGACACTTCTCGGGAGCCAAAGAGCATAGTGCAGAATCAAAAATATTCAACTGGGGCTTTCTTGAAGAGTGAAACTAAGAGAAGTTTATTTTGTTTTTTCCTTAATTAGATTTAGCTAATGCTAATTTTTAGAATGGTCAGAGCATGATTCATGTTAATTTTTTTGGCTTAATTTTTCTTACAGAAATTACGCTAGCACAATGTAACTTCCTTCACTTCCCCTTTGACTTGTACAGCACTATTGTAAGGAGGGTCATTCTTTACAAAAGCATTCATGGGACTCAGCGTTTTTTCCTAAAGTTGCTCTTGAACCTTTTAAGTCCTCTTTCTTCATCACACCTAGCTTTACCAAATATACACTTAATTGATTTGGAGCAATTCTTTTCCATGTTGATTTTATCCACTTTGAGCAGGATTTGTGATTTTACTTTGCAATTAATTTGCCTTGATTGGCAGACTTTTTAAAGTTTTATTCATTTTTATTTGAAAGGCAGATTTACAGGACCTGGCACAATAGCCTAGTGGGTAAATTCTTACCTTGTACACACCAGATCCCATATGGGTTCCGGTACATGTCCCGGCTGCCCCACTTCCCATCCAGCTCCCTGCTTGTGGCCTGGGAAAACCTTAGGACTCTGCACCCATGTGGGAGACCCAGAAGAAGCTCCTGGCTCATAGCTCTACTCGACTCAGCTCTGGCCATTGTGGCCACTTGGCGAGTGAACCAGCAGACAAAAGGAGCTTATGCTTTTGTAGACTTTAATGTGGGTGCAGGTTCTGGAATCAGTACTATGTAGACACTAGGATGACTGTACTCTGAAGACTCCATCACCACCTGTATAGAAAAAGGAAGTAAGGGACCCTCAGAAGATCAGTTGGAGAGAAAGCTGCTCTGAAGTATTTTGTTATTATGGTTTACCAGGACAGACAAATATTTTCAATTGTATGAATACCTGTTAACTCTGCGTCACAATCAGGAATTAGAAAAAAAAAATGTGTTCTGGTACTAGCTGTACACAAACTAGCTTATGACTTTAGAGAAGTTGCCTAAATTTTCTTGGCCTGCACTGCTGTGCTGGTCTGTGAAATGAGGCAGTACTTATCTTTGTAAATTATAAATTGTGGAGCGTAAACAAGAGCATTCAAGTCCCACCCAAGCTCACTAAAAGCCTCTGCAGGACAGTGCCGTTGGCATTGCCAGCATCCAGTGCTAATGAGCCAAGAAAATGCCAACAAGAAAGTCAGCCTCTCTGCTCTGCTTTCCTGGCAGACCTCCTTAGGATGCCAGCCAAGCCTTTTTCTCCGTCCTGGAGACTTGCCTTCTAAACTGCAGGGGAGAAGAGTACTGTATTAACCATTCTTCCCCTCTGTGTGGGGAGAGAGAATGCTTACATTAGGCAGAAAGAACCATTTGCTGAACCTGACAGGGTCATAAAGCCAGGGACGCCTGGCTAGGCTGTGGGTTGGGCTGTGGTTTTAATGATGACTTGCCTTACAGATGCTGGATCCCCTGAGCAGTGCTGAGAACTCCTTGTCAGGAAGCTGCCAGTCCTTGGACAGGTCAGCAGACAGGTATGGGACTGAGGGTGGTTTGGGGTTAATATGTAGACACAGTGGGAGCTGATGGGCCAAGAAAGTAGAGACTAGTGTGTATCTCTGATCTAGACGGGTAGACAGTGGAAAGATCCAGAGTTTTCATACTTCTAGGAAAACACTCCTTCATTTCTCAAGTGTTACGAAAATATTATGGCTTGCATAATTCAATGGGTGTAATAATACCTCCTAGAGTAGCAGTTCATTTATTAAATATTGGCTTTGTTCTAAGTACTTTCCATATTTTACATTTTCTGCATACTGTGTGATGTTCTGCTTTTGGACTTGCTGTTTTCTGGTTTGAAAAGAGGTATATTGGGTGTTTGGAAAGAAAACATGAATTCTCACTCATGAGTTTACTTTTATTTTTTTTCCAAATGTTTCGGTAAAAAAATGGGATATAGAAATCATAAAATATGGGCCAGGTGTTTTGCACAGCAGTTGAAGTTGTTGCCTGTGATACCTATGTCCCATATTAGAGAGCCTGATTTGAGTCCCAGCTCCACTTCAGTCTCCACTTGCTGCCAGGGCTCACCCTGGGACGCAGCTCATGCCACCCCCACAGGAGAGTCCTGCACACAAGTCCAGTCTCCCAGCTTCAGCCTGAGCCAGCCTGGGTGATGAGGGCGCCTGGGGAGTGAGCCAGTGGGTGGAAGACCTCTTCCTCCCTGCATCTCTGTGCCTTTCAAATAAAGTTAAAACAAAAAAGCAGGAAGCAAAATATCCAGGCTGCCTGGCATGCCACCCAGCCTACTAGGAGGAAGTAGGCGCCATCCTGTGCTTGCCCCCTGGCTCTGCAGAGCTAACCTCCAGCAGTGGGGATGTGTTTGGAGGAGGCCTCAGCTTGATCTGCTTGTCCCTGGCGTCAGCCTTGCCTTGCCCAAGAGCAGCATGTCGATCATCTCTGGCTGGGCTGTGGTCGGAGGCTAGAGAGCAGGTCGCACAGCTGATCCAGGGTTCATGTGGGTGCTGACTTTGTAACCATGACCTGCATTTGTTACAGGGTCCTTTCTAGAAGACCTGAGCACCAGTGAGCATTGTCTTCCCTCTGGGTGTTAAAGGATATGATTGTAGCTGCTTGTTGGTTCCCAGCAGATAGCTTTCCAGCCAGGGGAGCAAGAAGGCTCACATAAAAGGCCACAGGTTGGACAAGAAAAATACTCTGGCTTTAGACTGTCTCCTAAACTTTGCAGGGGCTAGGGAAGCTACAGAAGGCCTCATAGTTGGGAAGTAGGCAGCAGCTCCTCAGCCTCGAGGCGGTCTTCTCCATGGCATTCACTTTTAAAAGGAACCGGCCTTGCAAATAGGTGCTAAGGAGAAAAGTTAACTTCACTCACTTTTCTATTCTCAGATTTTTCCTCCATCCCTATGGAACTTTGTTTTCTTCTTGGGAATAGACCCACAATCTGGATGGACTTGAGGCCTGGCCTAGCTTGAACTAAGGACTTTCATTTTTCCCTTCAAGCCATCTACAGCCTGGTGGACCTAGAGCTGGTCCCAGTGGAGGGGCTGGTGCTGTGGTAAAGCAGGTAAAGCTGCTGCCTGCAGCACTGGTGTGCTACGTGGGCACCAGTTCAAGTGCTGTTTGTTCCACTTCCAGTCCAGTTCCCTGCTGGTGCATGTGGGAAAGCAGTGGAAAATGATCCAAGTCCTTGGGCCCCTGCACAATGTGAAGGAAGCTCCTGGCTCCTGGCCTTCAGACCAGCCCAGCTCCAGCCATTTGGGGAGTGAGCCAGCAATGGAAGATTCTCTCTCTCTCCTTCCCTCCCTCCCTCTTTCTATGTAACTATGCCTTTCAAATAAATGTTTAAATATATATATAAATATTATTAGAGTGGCTTCAGACAGGTACCCTTATATTTCCAGTTCCTCAGTTTCCCCATCTCTAAAATGTGATGGTGGTGATTGTTCTGAAAGGAAAATACATTAGAGGCAAGAACACCAACCTGAGGCCCAGCACAGAAACCTAGTGGCTGAAGTCCTTGCCTTAAATGTGCCAGGATCCCATATGGGCACTGGTTCTAATCCCAACAGCACCATTTCCTGTGCTTGTCGAGCGTAAGGGCGGCCCAAAGCCTTGGGACCCTGCACCCATGTGGGAGACCGGGAAGAGGCTCTTGGCTCCTGGCTTTGATTGGCACAGCTCCAGCCATTGCAGCCTCTTGGGGAGTGAATCAATGGATGGAAGACCTTCCTCTCTGTATATCTGCCTTTAATAAAATATTTAAAAAAAAAAGAATTCCAACCTAAGTCACCACCTGGGTTTGGATTGGAAGGCTGCCCTGCTGCTTATGAGCTGTATCCTTGAGCAAGTAAATAGATATGTTAATATCCAACCCACAGAGTGTCTGAAGACTAGAGTGAGTGCAGAAGCTGTTCACTGGCATAGTAACAATAAAAGTAACAGTGTTACCTGTTACTATTTTATTTTTATTGGTAAGTCTTGCCTGCCTCACAGGTTTGTGAGAATTAAATGAGGAAAAGCTTACCTTGTAAAATATCTATGAAAGCAACAATCTGTGACTTATAATGATGCTATCTCTCTCAGCTCCTCCTTTGTTTCAGAGGTGGAAGGGTGGAGAAAGCAGGAGACTGGGCTTCTTGGGTGGGAGGGAGTTACAAGGGGAGACGACCTGGGGGGCCTCCTGCCCCGCTGGGCTGCTCTGAAAATGTACTCAGGTCTGTAACTTATTTGAGAGACAGGGAGAGTTAGAAAGGTCTTCCACCCTCTGGTCCATCCTTGTCTTCTACGTGGGTACAGGGTCCCAAAGACTTCGGTCATCCTCTGCTGCTTTCCCACGCACATTAACGGGGAGCTAAATCCAGAAATGGAGCAGCCGAGACTCAAACCAGTGCCCAAATGCCAGTATTGCAGGTGGCAGATTTACCCGCAACACCACGACAGCCACACCTATTTGTGATTTCTTTTTTTTTTTTTTTCCAGCCCATCCTTCCGGAAATCACGAATGTCTCGAGCCCAGAGCTTCCCAGACAATAGACAGGAGTACTCTGGTGAGTTGGGGAGTATATGTGATGTGTTCTGGGCTACTACTCGAAGGTCTTATTCACATTGACCCACCCAGTAGCCACTGACACCCCTGTCTTACCCAGATAGGGAAACTCAGCTCTATGACAAAGGGGTCAAAGGTGGAACCTACCCCAGGCGCTACCACGTGTCAGTGCACCACAAGGACTATAACGATGGTGAGTACACCTCCATGCTGCCCCCTGCTGGCTACCTTGAGAAGGGACAAGCTTAAAGCCAATTCGACCTTGTGGTGGAGGGGACTGACACTCCAGACCCTGGGAATGTTCCTGAGGAATTGTGCTCTAGGCTTGAGGCACCAGAGACAGAGAGAGAGAACACTGACGGAGCTAGCAGGAAAGTGGTCGTAGATGCCACCACTGGTGACTGTCCTCTGGTGTATCCATGCTATACTCCACACCCTGTTCCACCACAGCCGCAGCCAGTCAACAGGAGCAGTCACCGAGAGGTTAGGGATAGGGTGCCCAGGGAAACGCTGGATTGCCTTTGCAAATAATTTCATGCCTGAAGGCCAGGCCCTGTGCCTTCCCTGTGACCAGGGCTGCCAAAACCGGGTTATTCTTTATTTCTGCTTTTGTCCAGGTTCTTGGGCTGCTTGTAAAAGCGGCTTTTCTTGACCTAAGTCAAGGAGAAAGGCAAGATAGGCTGGGCCGGTTTTCTAACTTCTAACTAGACCCTGGTTTGTACATGAAGCTAGATGGCTAGGGAGCTAACTTGCTGTCCTCTGGCCCCTACACCCTTCCAGGCAGAAGAACATTTCCCCGGATACGACGTCATCAAGGCAACCTTTTCACCCTGGTGCCCTCCAGCCGCTCCCTGAGCACAAATGGAGAGAACATGGGTGTGGCTGTGCAATACTTGGACCCCCGTGGCCGCCTGCGGAGTGCGGACAGCGAGAACGCCCTCTCTGTGCAGGAGAGGGCTGTGCCAACCAAGTGTGAGAGTCTCCTTTGGCTGGGAGGAGGCTGCCGAGGGGTGCTTAGGAGGGCAGCCAGGCTTGGGCACACTGCTCAGCTGCTATGACCTCTCCTACCTGCAGCGGCCGAGCCTTGGAGGGGGCAGCAGACCCGCAGGACAATAGGCTTGAGTCTCCTATTGGGTGGCACCTCCTCCAGTGTGATTTCTCTGGCCTTTGATTTTGTTTGCTTTTTAGTATTTAAATGGAAGAGCACACCCATTTTAATTTTTTTTAAAGTTTATTTAAAATGTGAGCAAACCACAAACATGGGGCCTATTTGGGGGTAGAGTGGGTTGGAAGGGGAAGGTGGAGAGGGGTATGTTTCTGCCTTCCATTTTGTGTCCATGGGAAGAGAGAGATTGCCTCTCCATATTGCAGGTCTGCATGTGATCTTGGGGACAGGAATGGTTTCATGTACCACCTTAGTTCCTCAGAGGAAGTACGTCTTGGGATGGGTCATTTGGTTGAGGAATAGGCAAGTGTAATTTATAAAGAGATGGAGGAGTGTGCCTTGCAGCTTGTGACCCTAAGCTAGCTACCTATCTGTCCCATTTCATTCACTCCTTAGAAACTTCTGCCTCTTAATTTAAGGGTTGCTGAAAGGTACAGATTAATCCCATTTTTTGCAGTTACTTCCTGCTGATTAGGGACCTAGGGCTTGCCTATTCCGAGTTTGAAATTCTCTGTCTCATCTAATGAATCTTCCTCACGAGCCAGAGAGCTTCCATTCAGAGAAGCGCACATGCTTAATCCCTGCCATATTGGTAATCAGGGGCTTTAGAAGTAAAGGCGTTTACTGAAGTTAAATAATAAATAATTAAAAAAAAAAAAAAAGAAGAAGTAAAGGCGTTGGCTCAGTTCAGAAGAACATGAAACTACGTTAGCCACTCCTCTGCCTTTTGGGACCCTGACCTTAAGGTCCAGTCAGAACACTGGGCCCATTCCTGACGGGGCTGCCAATGCTATCAGGAGAGGTGTGTTAGAGCTGGGGGAGGGGGAGCCTGAGCCAGTGATCCCCTTGTAGGGTGAGGATGTCAGGAATTAATGCACATGAAGTAATGCTCTTTTCTTCTCCCCTGTAGCTCCTAGTGCCCCAATCAACTGGCGCCGAGGGAAGCTCCTAGGCCAGGGTGCCTTTGGCAGGGTCTATTTGTGCTATGATGTGGACACAGGTCGTGAACTTGCTTCCAAGCAGGTCCAGTTTGACCCAGACAGTCCTGAAACAAGCAAGGTACTTCCTCCCCCATGGTCTGACTTGTTACAGAGAGTAATTATTCCTGATGCTACAGGTTACCTCCCAAGATTTTTTTTTCCCCAGTTCTTGCTTTCTACCCTGATCTTGTCCCTGCAGGCTGGGACCATGCATGGGACACCTTGGGAGGGAACTGTGTAGAGGAACTATGTCAGGGTCAAATCCCAAGTCACCCAGATTGCAAAGTGATGACAAGTACCACAAAGGACACTTTATCCAATAGATGCCTCTCCCCTTCCCTTGATTCAGATGGGAACCATGGATTCACTTGGTCCACCTGAAAAGGAGGAATTCTGTAGCCTACAGTACAATTGGGGTGGACAACTCCAGCAGATCCCTAAGCTAGGCGGCCACACCTCTTTCCTACCTCCCTGACTGCCTACCCCCAGATAGGGGAGTACTGCTGTCCAAGAGCCACTCTTTTTTTCTGGCTAAAATTCCCAAGGCAGATCCTTGTGAGTCATTGACTGGGGTAAGCTGAGCTGACCCTGGGCAGGCAGAACTGGACCCTGAGAGCCAAGCTGACCTCGGACCTCTCCCCAGGAGGTGAGTGCTCTGGAGTGTGAGATCCAGTTGCTGAAGAACTTGCAGCATGAGCGCATCGTGCAGTACTACGGCTGTCTGCGGGATCGAGCGGAGAAGACCCTGACTATCTTCATGGAATACATGCCGGGGGTATGTGCCCCTCATGGCACATGAGACAGAGAGAAGGGGCCTTGCCTGAGGCTGAGGGCGGAGGGGTCTCATGAAACCCCAGAGGCTCAGGGGGGGCCAGGTGAAGTGATGGCAGGACTAAGTCAGGAGGCCCCACCTCAGGCCACAGTGACTGGTGCACTGTGCAGTAAGTATTGCCTTTACCTGTAGCAGAGGCCTCCCGACTTCTGAATTTGGATCGATGCGCTTGAGGGAAGCCATCTCCTAGCTCTTGGCAAAATGCCTGGCACATTGCAAATGGGAATTGGATGCATCACCGCTGGTTGCCCGCATGGGGGCTAAAAGTAACCTTAGCATTCCGTCTGACCCCTCTGACCCCCTCTGACTCTATGTGGCTGGCAGGGCTCAGTGAAAGACCAGTTGAAGGCCTATGGAGCCCTGACAGAGAGCGTGACCCGGAAGTACACACGGCAGATCTTGGAGGGCATGTCTTACCTGCACAGCAACATGATCGTTCACCGAGACATCAAGGGTGAGTGGAGGGCTCAGGCTGTTTGGAACCCAAGGACCATTTAGTTACTGGGTGAGCCAATCATAGGATCATTTTGAACTTTGGGAAAAGAGGGGTTGCTCTTGCCTCCTTGGGGATTGGTGTGGAGAGGGTTTGGGCAGACACTTTTCTGCATGTTAACTTGAGAAGATGATGGTTTTGAGAAGATGAGGCTTCCCTTCACTGGACCCTTTCCTGTGTGTAGTGCATGTCTAATGTGGTAGCTCCCAAGCAGCCCTCAGGGAGGAGGAGGGGGGAAGGGAGGATGGTGGCAGATGCAGGAAGGTCCAAGATTGTAGCCTCTGCCTTTGGTGCCACAGGAGCCAACATCCTTCGAGACTCTGCTGGGAATGTGAAGTTGGGGGACTTTGGGGCCAGCAAACGCCTGCAGACCATCTGCATGTCAGGGACGGGCATGCGCTCCGTCACTGGCACACCCTACTGGATGAGCCCGGAGGTGATTAGTGGCGAGGGCTACGGAAGGAAGGCAGACGTGTGGTGAGTGTGGGGACGTGCTGGGATCCCATCTCCCTGGGCTTCAGTGACTAAGGAACGCCTTTGGGAACATTGCAGAGTAGCAGGAGGGCCTGAGCACCTGCCAGGCCCAGGCCCCATGGGGCAGGAGCTCAGCCGGCACATCAGTTCCATGTTAACACCAAATGCTACTCTGTTTGTCGGTGCTAGAAATTTAAGCGGGGGCAGCCATTCCTTGTGTTTGCTGAATCCCTTCAAAGAACTGGGATCCGCTGACAGCCTTAATGTCTCCAAACCAGGAGGAACTGTGTTCTGCCTGTTCTCCACACGGCTGGCACTTTCTCTCCCTGACTCCTGTCCGTAGGCCTAGGAAGCTGCTTTCTGTGGAGTTGTTGGGTGGGCAAGCAGAATGGTTCAGAATGCTCATATGCTCGTCTCTGTAAATGCCACCTTCCAGGAGCTAAGGACCTTTGTGGGTGATAAGTTAGGAGTTTACACTAAAGAGAGTATCCTGGATTATTCAGGGTGGCCTTGGTATAAAGAAGGTAGACAAGTCAGAGTGGGGAGTGGGGAGTGGGAAGCCTGATGTTGGAAGCAAGAGGTTGGACTCATGTAAGGGAGGGCCCTGTGAGCCAAGAAACTTGGATGGCCTGCAGAGGCTGGACAAGACAAGAGGATGGCTGTGCCCCCAGAGGCTCCAGAAGGAACCGTCCTGTTGACACCTGACCTTAATGAGAACAGTTTGACTCATTTCCAGAGCTGTGCTTGGTGGCTCCCTTTCCTGTCCTTGTCTCAGAAGGCCCTGGGAGGTGATGATATATGGGCTGATGAAACAGAAATGGACAGGGCTGAGGTGCTTCTGAGCCTCTTCTGGCCCTGGGAACCCAAGGGGAGTCAACCCCCAGAATGGCTCATCCTGTACCTCACTGTCTTCTGAGAAAGGCACCTTCTTTCACAGTGATGGGTCGGGCAGCTGGGAACCTAAGGCTGGCCCAGAGGTGACCGGGTTTGTCTCTCTTCAGGAGCTTGGGCTGTACTGTAGTGGAGATGCTGACAGAGAAACCACCTTGGGCAGAGTATGAAGCCATGGCCGCCATTTTCAAGATTGCCACGCAGCCCACCAACCCGCAGCTGCCCTCCCACATCTCGGAGCACGGCCGGGACTTTCTGAGGCGCATCTTTGTGGAGGCTCGGCAGAGACCTTCCGCCGAGGAGCTGCTCACACACCACTTTGCACAGCTCGTGTACTGAGCTCAAGGCCGCACTGCCGCCAGCTGCTCCTGCCACGTGAGCAAGGGGCTACCGTAGGGCGCAGTGAAGTTGCTGCTTCTCCCAGGCAAGGCTGGGGACTGTGGAACTGCAGTCCAGCCAGCGTTTCACCTGTGCCCCTTCTGGCATGGGGCTCAGAGCCAGGGTGGGCGGCTGTAGCCACAAGGACTGGGAGCCTCTGGCCTGCCAGACCCCGGGGCTCCAGAGTCCTAGCTCAGCATGGAGTTGCAGAGGCTGAGCACGGTGGGAGAGGTGGCTACAGGCTCCGCCCTCAGGGTGCAGCCTGACACCGTGGTGGGCAGCACGCCCGAGGGTCTGAGGGCACTAGACTGACGTGAGGGGATGATGAGTGATTTTCATTCAGAGTGTTATTTGGTTTCTCCTCCTGGTGTCTGCAGACCACTAGGGCATCTCTGGGCTGGGGGAGTCCACTGCAGCCTGAGGAAAAGCCCAGCATCCCCAACCAATGGAGGGCAAAGAAGGACCACGCTGTCCTCCTCCTTGGAGCCCCTAGGTCAGCTTTGCTAGTCCTTGGCCTTTAACCAAAGATGAATGAAGCAAATGTCTGCTGCCTTATTCAGGGAAGGAGGTGCCTGTCCTGCTTGCCCCGCAAAGCAGGGGCCTGAGTTAAGGAACTGTCCCACTACCATGGCGGGAAACCTGGTTTCATCAATGCAATTGTCTCTGTTTTACAAGTTGGAGTCACTCCTATGCTGTACTCAGTTCCTGAAGTGGAGACTGTGCCCTCTGGGCTCAGAACCTTACTGAAGGTTTGAGCCTTGGGCTGGATTGGAAAGAGCTGACGGTAATAGCCATAGGGTTCCCAGCCTGGCATCTGCCCCCATTGGAGCAGAGAGGAGGGTGGACAACACAGTGAGGACATCCAGCCCAGCTGGCTGTCCTCACCCAAGAGACGGAGTTGCCTTGGGCTGGGTCTGACCCTGTCAGGCCAGAGCCCTCTCCATCTGGCAAAAGGAAAAGCCCAAGGGCTGCGACCAAGTGTGTCCAGAACCAGCAGCTTTGTTCTTCCTTAGCCAGCCGTGCCCATCCCCCTGAGGTCCCAGCCTCTCCCCTTCTCACTCCTCCTCTGGAGGAGGAGTGGCAGCGGTGTTGGGGAACAGTGTCTCCAAGCAGCTTAGAGTTGGCCATGTTTTACCTCAGCCTGGGCGCTGGTCCTTTCTTCCGGCCCCTCCCCTCCAAAATGTGCCTATTGCTAGAGCTCCTTCCTCTCGACACCCAATTTCCTTGGGAGTTGTCATTAAGGAAGAAGGGAAAAAAAAGCCAGTGCCAGGGGATGGGCGTCTCCAGGGAGCTGGGGGTCAGCCCCAGGCAGCTCATTGCCAGCCATGCCCACTTCCCCATGGCGCAGAGCAAGCCAAAGCCTTCGTTGTATGTTGACGATGCACTTTTATGAATGTAGTTTCTATCGCTGTTTTTAGCCTTTTCACATCATGTAATGTGAGGCCTTGTACTTGTTAATTTATATCTCAGATCATATTTGATGGTTTTTATATATATCAATTCTAGACTGTTACAGATGAGGACGCCTCGAGAGAAGAGCAAATGGAAGCAGCTGGTTTTGCAGAAATGTGTGTTGCACGGTGCCCGTTGGGCCTGGGCCCGTTTCCTTCTGTTAGACCCCATCCATACCCCACTGCCCTGTGTAGACAGTGAGCCCGTGTTCCTGTCTGCACTGCGGCCCCTGCCCAGGGTGGGACTGGCCCCTCGTCTTGACCAAAGCTGCCGTGTGGTGGCTCGGCCTCCCCACAGCCCCCTCCCGCCTCTCCAGAGGAAACAGTGATGCCGGCTGCCAAGACGACTCTGCGTGTCCCAGGTTCAGGCTCTCGCACAGCCCCGCCCCCGGGGCTTACCTCACAGGGAAGGTTTTTAAATGAATTGGAAAGCAAGCCAACAAACCTAGCACTCCAAAACAGAAAAACTCACCCAAACCCTGAAATTTTGTGCCAAAAACTGTGGACATGCTGGCTCAGCATCCTCAGGACCAAGACATTCCTTCATTTTAATTTATTCTTTTTTTTTTTCCACTAATTCAGATTAAAAGTTGTGGGGCTCTAAGGTGGCCTGGGCCCTGAAGTCCAAGGAGCTGTTTCTTAGCAGCCCCACCCTTGCTGTGGGAAGGGGCTGCCTGCCATGTTCTCAGCATTCCGCGGGGGGGTGTCCACCTTGGCCAGCCCCGCTCCTCCCAGCTCTGTGTCTGTCTGAATTGTGGGTCCTGCAGAAGAACCTGCAGCCATAGTTATCTGACTATACCTTGACTGAGGGCTTGCAGTGCAAAGCCAGGCCAGTGTCGTGCATTACTTACAATAAAAGGGATCGTTTCTACCAGACGGCTCCTGTGGTCCTGCTTTTTAGGGGGTTAATGTAGGTAAGGTTTGCCTAGGAGGGACCCAACACAGACTCCTCAAGCAAAAAGAACTTAATGACTCCAGGAGCAAGGCTGTGACAGCTTGACTCAGATGCCCTGGGAGCACAGCAGCGGCCCCCTCCCCTCGAGAAGCCCCCCCCAAGATATATGCTTCTGAGCTTGCTGGCCCTTCTGACTGACCTGGACATCGCCACAGCTGCGTCCCTGGGCCTCTGGTACTCCTGGTCACCGCAGGCATCACAGTTCCCTTTAGTCCCATCCTAGTGAGGCGAGGTTGGGCACTACCAGGAGCCATGCCAGGCCTCCCCCTGCGCCACCGGCTTTCCACTGATGCAGACTGCCCCCAGGACGCCCCGCAGGAAGCACAGCTGGCCCTGAGGGAGACGACTCAGGAACCCAAGACACCATCCCCACTTCCTGCAGGCAGCTCAGCCTGCCTCGGCAGACAGGCAGCCAGTGGCCTCCCAGCCCCACATCTCCTCTTCCATGAGGTCACACGGAAACTCAGGCTGATGTCTGTTCTGAGGTAGTGGCAGGCAGCAAGGCCTCTGGGGGCCCCTGCCCTCCTGCTACACCAACTCGTCCCAGTGGCCGCTTGAGAAAATAAGGACAAGACTTCCTGCCGAGAGCCCATGCGTGGGAGATGGGGCCCTCCAGCCATCACCCCAGAGCTTGGGCAAGCAAAAGGAAGATGACAGCCAGGCAGGGGCAGGAGTTCCTGCCCCACCACTGAAGCCAGCTAAGAAGGGTTCAAGCAGGATTCTGCCTGTTCCCCACAAAACAAGTACAGCAAGGCCAGGAACTGTCACCCATTGACATGTCACCCTCCCACACTTCTCCATGCCCTGTCAGAATGGGGCATCATGGCCACCTCAAAGCTGGGCTTCAGTTAGAAAACCACTACAGGTTTAACAGCATGGGGCTCTGGGTAGGGTGAGCAGACTGGTTCATGCCTCCTGGACACACCCCCGCACCCTTCCCCCAAGCTTCCCAGCCCCAGGCTAAGTCGTCTCCTTCCTACCACAAAACCCCCTTCAGGCCACATAATACAGAGTCGGAATCTGTTTAAACATGTTTAAAAGGGGAGTGATCACAACAGAAGGGACAGGAACGAGGAGAGAGGAGTGGTCACTTCCAGTCCCCTGGCCAGCTCTGAGGCTCTCAGCCTAGCAGATACTTTGCTTTCCACTGCTCAGCTCTGCTGGTGGAGGTGCCAGGTGGTCCCAGGCCCCTTGGGGGCAGTTGGCTGCACTTGCCCATCCCCACCCTCAAGGCTGTGGGTCTCTCCTGTGGCCCAGCAGGTGGCACTCTTGCTCCCCTTCCTCCCAGTCTTCATGGCTCAAGACCAGGTTAAAGGCAGAGGTAGATGGGGAAACCTGGAGGCCCCAGGAGGCGGGGGTGGCAGTGAGAGAGCTGGGGACCCTGAGCTGGGGACCCAGCATGCTGACTCCTTGCTGGAGAAAAGGCACCTAAGTAGGGAAGCTGGGCTTGGAGGCCTCCCCAGGGCATGGGGGGGAGCCTGAAAGAGGCAGGAAGCAGGAAGCAGGGTGGTGACCAAGCCTCTGATCCTGGTTCCCAGACCCCCTGCGAGAAGGAAGGGCTCCTGGAGCAGAGCCCTGCCCCTGGAAGCTTCTGTCTCTGCAGGCTCATCTCCTTCCCGCCTTAGCCCCCTCCTCCAACCCAAACCCAGCTCCCACCTCTTTCCCACCCTTTCCACTGCCCAGCTCCAGGTGCTCTGCCCGGGGAGTGGAGGGTTGGAGCAACATCAGGTTGTCTTGGTGCCGGGGTCCATTTCCTTGTGGGCCCACAGCTCCTTGTGCTGCTTCCGGCCAAAGCCTTCATCGTAGTTGCCTTTGCTCTTGAAGAGCTGCTGGAAGTGGGGCTTGCAGTAGAACTCGCCATGCAGCGCTGCGTAGCTGCCCAGGCTGAGGGGGAAGCACAGCAAACCAGTTAGGGGCAGCTAGGGCCTGGACCGGCAAGGGAAGTGGCAGCGGGGGAGAGGAGTCTGCGCACCTGAGCTTGGTGTGACAGTGCTTGCAGCAGAAGCAAGAGCTGTGGAAGATGAGCTTGTCTGCCACCAGCCGTTCCATGGGGTACACAGTCTTCTGGCAGGCGGTGCAGGTCTCCTTCACCTGGGCCCGCAGGCTGAAGGACTGTGCGGGGACAGACTCAGCCAGGCTTGGCCAGCACCTACCCTGTCCCACAACCACCAACCACCCCAGGGCAGCCTACCTTGGAACGCTGCACCGAGCTGCTGCTGCTGCTGCCGCCTTTGGCTTCCTGGGGGAGAGAGAGGCAGGCAAGACAGGGGTTGGCTCTGTAATGCGCCTGCCAAGTTTCCAGTGGCATTCAACAGGGGACAAGGGTAATAGGAAATTCTCCTCTCCCCTTCTCCCTGTGCACCTGCTGGGTGGGGGGTGGGGGGTGGGGGGTGGGGGGTGGGGCCCTCCCACCGGGCTAGTCACCTACATGAGAAGGGGTGGCCTGGGCGGCTCCTGTAGCCTGGAACATGGCTCGTCCGAGGTGATGGAGGACCCGGGTGGAGGCTCAGCAACGCTCGTTTCTGCAAGGGGAAGTCGGTTCGTTCCTTCGCTCACTTGGGGCCCCACAGGCCCTCCCCCAGCCTGCAGCGGAGGGGAGTGTTTACAGGCAGGGGGCTGGGGGGCTGCGGTTGGGACTTTCCCTAAGTCATTTCCTGTTGCTCTTGGTCTTGCCACTTCCGCCACTCGCCCCCAAACGTTGCTCCCCCACGGGAGGGGGGTGGTCCCTGAGTGGAACCATGTGTGCTGTAAGAACAAAGTTAGCGGGGCGCGGCGCGGGAAAGGGCGCTCGGCACAGCCGCCATAGGAGGATCACCCTGCTGGACGCGACCCCGCCTAGGGTGAGGGGAGGTCAGTCGAGCACGGGGCGGGGCCCGCGGCGAGAACCCGCTGCCCTGGCCTGACCCGTGCCCAACGCTGTGCCCGGTGCCGGGCGGAGGCGTCGAGACCTCCAGCCGGCCGGTTGGGCTGCCCAGCTCCTGGACAGCGCCCGCGGGCTCTGCCGCCGCCCATGCACCCGGCTCCTCGGCCTCCGGACCCGCGTGCACTGGGCCCCAGCCCGGACCCCGCAGGTTCTGGCCCGACCGGAGACCTACGAAAGAAGGACTGGCCGAGAGCCTGGGGGCTCCGGCCCTCGCTGGGGGCCCCCCCATCTCTGCACCGCGCGATCAGAGCCGACTGCAGGCCCCTCCCCCCGGCCCGCCCGCCCGCAGGGTCTCACCGGGCCCGGCCTGCGCCGCGGGGCGGGAGTCGATCTCTGGGGGCGGGGGTGTGCGCCTCGGTGCGTGGAGGGCGCGCGCCAGCTGCCACCACAGCCACTGCTCCCCGAGCGGCGGCTGCCGCCACCGCCTTATCGCGGCGCCGCCCCCGCCGGCCCCCGCCCCGCGCCCGCCCATTGGCTCCGCGCGCCCAGAGCCGCCTCCGGCCCGGCGCCGCCGCGACCCCCCTCCGCGCTTTGTCTTTCGCTGGCTCGCTCACCGTCCCCCGCCTTTGTCTCCCCCTCGCCCGGCCCCTCGGCTCTCGCGGGCCTCGCACTGGTCAGTCTGGTCTCCCGACGTCGCCGTGGCCTCGGGCATTCGCGCGTGGGCAAGGGACGGCTGCGGAGACAGAAGCCGGGTGGACCCCACCCCCCAGCAACACATCCCTTGGGCGGGGCCAAGTTCAGGTTGAAACAGTGGTCAACGGAGACTAGCAGGTCCCCGTGCAGCCCTGAAGCCTCAGGACATGACCGGGCTATATTTGGACCTTTTACTGCCTCAAGTTCCCCTAGCCGGTCCCTTACCCCCACAAGGAATAATGTGGTCCCTGCAACTGAGAGCCCAGGCCTGGGGGGGTGGGTCCTCGGGTCACTCCCACGCCCACTCCGGCCACGGAGTCTTCCTGCTGGCAGGGGCCGCTCCCGTGCCACCCCACAGCGGTGGAGGAAGATGGCAGCGGCGCTGGGCATGCGGTCCCGCCACGCTGGAGCGCGAGGTTTCGAGGATCTGAGGGATCCCAGGTAGCCACGGAGTTGCCCCGGACCTGCTATCTGGTGGGGCCACCCATCTGGACAGAAGGGCCAGGTTTCCCAGAGCCCGCATCCCACTAAGGGCCTGAGCTTATGGGAAAACTAAGGCAATCCCTTGGGGGGCAATCCCTTGGGTCAAGCACCCCTCGTGCACCAGGCCTGGCAAGTTCCAGGTAGCCAACCCGATGCAGCTGTCTCACTGCTGTCCCACGCAAGCGGACCAGGGTGGAGGTGTACGGGAGGCTGGGTGACAGTGGCTCCCTCGGGGCTGGGGGCACTGGCAGAGGCCTCCAGGACAGCCTGAGCGCGGGCTGGGAGCTGGTGCACGAAGCACGGCCCTGAACACAGCACATTCCCAGCCCGTGGCAGGAATAGAACGAATGACTCGCGAGCGCAGCCCACGCACTCTGGGAACAGAACGGCCGGCGCAGCCTGCGCCGACAGGCTTGCCAGCCCCCAGCTGTCTCCTTGGCTCCTGCAGGCACCCACGCCCGGCGTCCTGTTCCTCTAGAGGGTAACAGTGTTGTGCCTGCGCTATGGACCGAGAACCCCTCGGGGCTATGGTGCGAAACCTCTAAGTGTTTCCACCACTGGGATCAAGACAGTGAAGGGCTCTGATGACCCCCCGAGGGCCACCAGGAGTGGGGTGCGCTGGCCACTAGTCACTGGCCAGGCCATGAGCCCCCTCGCCATGACCAGCAAGGCATCCGGGCCGAGCTGCCGGCAGCCAGCCACATCAGCAGTTTGGCCTTTGCAGATGAGCTGACACCAGGGAGAAGGCTGTGCGGAAGGAGAGAAAACTGATAGGGTGCGAGGCTGTGAGAAAAGGGGAACCTGAGGTTGAAAGTCAAAAATGAGCTGGGCAGGGGGAAGCAGGGCTGGAAACAAATGTGACTCGCTCCTCCCCCCGCCCCACCCCGCCGGGTGTCACCCCCTCCCCCCAAAGAGGGTTGACTTTTCCTCTTTAACTGGGTGTTAAAAATCTCTGGGAAAAGAGGACAGTGCGGGGGGGGGGGGGAGGAATGGTGGTGAGCAGCGTCAAGAAGAGAGGCAATTCCTGAATGTGACATTTGAAGTACCCCTTTAAAAAGGGCATTGCCCTAGAGCGGTCCAGGGAGGGGGACACCACCAGCTGGGGGCAGGTGCGCCTGACCCACCGGTGTGACCTGGGCTTTGCTGCCTCACTCCCTGGGTGTGACTGGTTCTCACGGTAGAGAGGCTCTACAAGTCACGTTAGAGACAAACCCTCTACCCCCTTTCCTGCCTGACGTGGGCAGGCGTCTTCCACCTCAGTCCCCCCACTTCCGGAAGTGGCCCCAGAAGTGGTGGTAACCTCTCCCCCCTCCAAGCCTCACCGTGGGTGGTTTGATGGCCATGGGCTCCAATCAATGCCCTTGCCCTGGGCTGCTCTAGGGAGGAAATCAGTCCATTATGGGGTCCCAGGAAGCTGGAGGGCCCATCTAGTGAGTTCCATACTATCTGCACCGCCCCTGCAGGCCCCACACTGATGCAGACACACCCTTGGTGCTCCCAGATCTGACCAGTTTAATTTGCTCTGATGACAAAACTAACACAGCAGGAGGACTTGAGCCCTGAGGTGAGGCGAGAGGTGGTGGCTGCTGGAGGAAGCACCAAGGCAGCTGGCAAGGTGCAATGGGTCCTTGGTGTGCAGGGAGTGCACCACACAGATCCACTATAAAAGGATCTAAGTGTCAGGGCCCTGGCAGCCAGGAGGGGGAGGATGCCCGGCCTCTGCCTCAGCCTGGGACCTCAGGAGCTGGACACAGCCCTTCCTGTGCAGGCAGGGGGGTCTGCTCACCCCCTGCCCCTTCCTGGACCCACGGGGTCTGAGAGTGCAGGGGCAGGACAGAACCAGGCTGCCTGGGGGAGCAGGGTCTGGCAGGTGGCGGTACCAGTTTCCTGGGTGTGGGGTAAAGGCTGGGGCTCCCGGGCCAGCACATAGGGCCTCGGCAGCATCTCAGGAGCAGGCATGATGGCTTCTACTTGATCTTGTCCCCAGTAAGCCGGATTCCTTGTGTCTCAAAGGGCTTGCAGCAGTGAGAAGTCTCCCCTGGCAGCCATTCTGCTAGGGGCAGGAGGCCAGGCCTTGCGAAGGCCTGTAGAGCAGCGCTCAGAACTCCCAGTCATCCACCTCAAGCTCTTCCAGGTTGTTCACCAGGCCGAAGATGGTATTGTGGTCCTGGGGCTGGCTGCTCTCAAAGTTAGTGATGGGGGTGACGGGCCGCAGCAGCTCCGGCAAGGCCTCGGAGGCACGCCGCTTGATCTGGGGGGAAGGGGAGGAGGAGGAGGCGTTGCTGACAGGTGCCACAGCCCTGGCCCGAGGGATACCTAAAGGCCATGAGGAGGATGGGATGGTATCCTTGTGGGACTTCAGAATCCTGGCTGTGTCTTACTCCCTGACGCAAAAGCTGGGTCAGCTGGGGACCCAAAACTGAGGCACCGTAGGCAGTGAGAACCACAGGCCAGAACAAAAGGGAGCCCAGCGGGAACACTACTGTACCTGCTTGAAGAAGGAGTGGTTCAGGAGGGTGCTGGCACTCGGCCTGTGGGGAAAGGGACAAGACACCTATATCTTCTGTGCCCCCCGCTTCTTCCCTTGGCTCCCCCAAAATCCCAGAGCTGGCCCCCCTGCAGTGGGGGCTCCAGATTCCCCCCAGCCCCTTGCAGAGCCTTCGAGAGATGCTGCCTCCCACCCCCACCCCCCGCACCCGTTTGGGCGGCCAGTGGGTTTACCTGGCGTCTGGGTTGCGCTGAAGACATTGCTCCACGAATTGGTGGAAGTGGGCAGAGAAGGTGCGGTGATAGGGGTGGGCCGGCAAGTCACCGTTGGAGGGTCGCGGGGTGCCGGCGGCCAAGCTTTCGGCCAGGCCGGAGCTGGCGACAGAGCGGGAGGGGCTCAAGGTCAGCTCGGCGGCAGGGATGGTGCTGGTGTCCAGCAGGCAGGGCACCGTGCCATTCAGCTTCTCCAACAGCATCTGCAGAGGGGGAGGGAGGCAGAGCCTCAGCGCCAGGGGTTCTCCACAGCCACAGGCATTCTCAAGGACTGGGCTGAAGTCTAACTTTGCAAAGGAATGCTGCTCCCTGGCTTGGAAGTCCTGTGCTCTGGGCCAAGGCGACGAGAAGGTGGCAGAGAGGAACGGCACAGTGGCACGCCCTCCACCACGGCTGAGTGACAGGGCTGTGTTAAAGGCTTCAAACCCTCTTAATTGCAGGGCCTTCACCCCAAGTGGTCCTGACAGCCCGCTGCCACTTGCCATGCCCGCGTGGGCCTGTGGGGTCTGCGAAGACACACACAGTGCCGCATCCCAGCTGAGGCTGTGGCAGGCTGCACAAGCGTGGTGCGCCAGGGCGAGATCAGGCTCGGGCAGGTGTCCTGAATCCCTCAAGTGCAGCTCCTGTCAAACCAGCCCCACCTCGGGCCCTGCGATCCTGGGGGACGCTCTCATGATCCTCACAAGCCGCCTGGGCCACAGCTGTGCTGAGGCTATGGCCACAAGCCGCGTGTGGCTGCCGAGGCTGATGGCAGGTTTACAGTGGTTCACTGGCCACATCTGAAGTGCGCAGCCGCCACAGGCGCCCAGCGGCTGCCACGCTGCACAGGGCAGATCCAGAAGGCCTCCTTCACTGTGGCCAGTTCTGCTGGATCCGAGGCTGCTTCACCCCCCACCCACCATGGGCACTTTTAACCCTTTCCTGGCCATCTTTGTGTTCCTGAATTCACACAGATTTTCACACCTTCCCACGGGACCTGCCAAGCTCTGACTCATCTGCTTCACAATCTAGGCTACAGATGTGCTGCCACTGCTCTTGGTAGACTGCTGTGTTGACACCCTGGGTCTTCCACGGTGCTCCCCTGTCCCCCAAGTGGCTCCTTCTAGTTCCTGCTCTTCACCGCCAAGTGCTATTTTGCCGGCAGGTGGGATGGGGTGGGGCGGGGGCTGTTCTAGGGGACACTCTGCCCCTGCCCGCTAGGCAGGTACTCCGTTACACTCACAGCCTGCGGCCCACTCCTCCAATCACCCAGGTCATTCTTGCCCAGATGGTCCCAAGTCTACTTCTTGGGTTTGGTGGAACCTGGACAAGCCTATTTCCTGGGCCTGACCTCTCAAGCGTGGGCTGGCCACTGGCTGTTTACCCCTGGGCCCTTGGGGTGGCTAAAAGGCAATCCCAGAGTAGAACCTACAGATTGCAGGTTCCAAAGGTGCTGGGCAGAATGCAGGGCCCGGAACTCTGAACATTCGAAATCAGCCACTAAACGAGCAGCCACATTGACTGAAATGGCCTGGTCTGATTTTAGCTGTTATAAGGACACATGGCACGTGGGCCCCGTATGCGCTCCTGCTCTTGGCTCCTCACCCTGGGTCGGGTTCCAGGCCCTGGGCCTTTACTGCACAGCGCCCCCAAATCCAGCCCCCATTGCAGCCCCCCCACCTGCCCGAGGTGGATGTGCCTTTCACCTCATTAGCATGACAGGGCCTCGCAGGCCTCGGTGGAGAGGAGAGGACTGCAGGGCTCACCTGAGTGGCAGGCATGTCCTTAAAGGGTACATGGCCATTGGCCAGTTCACAGGCTGTGATTCCCACACTGTAGATGTCGGATTTGGCATCATAACCCTGGAGGTTCTACGACAGGAAGCAAAAGCCACAGGTGACGCGCGCATGCAGCACTGCTTTGTTGTCAGGAAGGGAAGGGTGGGGGGAGCAAGGCCAGCAGAGCAAAAACACACTGTCCCACGATCTGCTGTGCGACAGGCCAAGGCGCAGAGGTCTGCCCACCCACCCCTTGTGTCCTAAGCTGGAAGAGCCAGGCCCCATGTCTGGCTTAGCGTCGGGACCTGAGAATACCCAGGGTGTTCCCAAAGGCGCACTCTATCCAGAGGGTAGGCGGGCCATCTGCAAGGGGCCCTTGGGCTCCACCAGGGAGCCCACCCTCCAGGAAGTAGAGCCCCCTACCCCCCACCCGCAGGAGATCTCTGAAGGCTTCTAGGGAGATACTTCAGGTCCTGGGCACAGACCTGCTGTAGGACCTCCGGGCTGAGCCAGGGCAGAACCTTGACACTGTACTTGGGGAAATCGTGGACCACACGCTGCCACTGCCCGTGGCTGATCATGCTGAGGTTGCTGCGTAAACCAGACAGGTAGACCTTCCCGTCCACGGAGATCAGGATGTGGCTCGCCTTGACACTCCTGGGGGTTGGGGGGCATGGGGAGGGTGTCACACGCAACAGCAAGAACTCCCCTCACACTATAGACCTTCGACCGTCCTTCGCACACTAGCTGTCTCCTGCATGTATTATATATGCATATCACATGTACATGTGTTCACGAATATTTCAAATGAGGACAAAAAGGTAATGATAACATGACCTTATTTGCATATCACTGGACTTAGAAACTTATTGATAGCTTGTGTTCACTGCCCACTTCTTTCTCTCTGCCTCCCACTGACTATCTTCATCTGTACTTTCTGTTTGTAGACATTCTTGAAAAACAGGCCATTGTTGTGTATTTCCAGACGTCTGATGGCCCTGGCTTATGTGTCTCGCTTCTTCAGTGCTGTGCTGCCCTTCTGTGTTGTTTTCTATATACGTTTGGTGTTTGCTGCTCCTTTTTCCCTCCACAGATTTATTCATTTATTTATTTGGAAGACAAAGTGATAGAGAGAGGGAGGGACAGAGGTCTTGCACCTGCTGGTCCACTCTCCAAATTGTTACATCAGCTATCGCTGGACCAGCCCAAAGCCAGGGAGCCAGAACTCCCCCTGGTTCTCCCACATGGCCCAGGCACACTGGCAGAGAGCTGCACTGGAAGCAAAGCAGCCACAGTTCAGCTCAGCACTCCGAGGAGAGATGCCAGTGCTGCAGGTGATGGCTTAACCCACGGTACCACAACGTCAGTCCCCGATCTTTGCTTCCGATGGCATCTCGGCTCGGTGGGGCAGAGGTCTTCTCTTCACCTGTTCTCCCAGGAAGGAGCCCTTACATCCCAGCTGAGTGGTGCAGGCATGAGTGAGCACTCCACCACCACACCCCTGATGGGCCTGCGTCCTGCAGCTGTGGCCCTGCCCAGCTGCACTGGGGCCACACTCTCCTACTTATGCGTCTCTGCTGCGGACAGTGTCGTGAGGACATTGTGGGGTCACATGCACATTTGCTTTTTCCTCCCCGCTACGGTTGCGAGCTCCTGTGACTGCTAATGTCTGGGGCTTCCTCACCTGTAACCTTCATGTCCTCTACCATTTTCCTATTGCTTCGGTGTCCTTGCCCAGGGCTTCGTGAACTTTCTGCCAAAGCTAATGTCTTCTTCAACTGCCCTCCCCCTACCCCAACACTGGCCATGCTGTTCCAGATATGCCCACCACAGTTTGGCCTCCTGTCCTGGGCTTCTGAAGTGCACCGAGGCTGTGTGGCCCAGGTCACGGCTGCGTCTCCCTGCATCTCTGTTGCCTGCAGCCTGCAGCCTCATGCGCCATGCTCAGGCCTTAGTCCATGCAGAGCCCTCTTCGCGCACAGTGCTCTGGGAGGTCTCCCTCTGCCTGGCCACTGCGAGCTACCTTTCCTGATGCGGCTGCCTGAGCCCTGGCTCTCTGCTCCGGCCTTCTGGCATCGGACTGCCTGGGCACACAGGGAAGGAGGGAGGGATTGGGGGTAGGTCCCATCACATAACCCCGGGCCCAACAGGGGCTTCAGTGCCCCACGGTCTGAGGGCTGTCCCCAGGATTAGAATCCAGATCCTTGGTTTGAAAACATTCACCTCACTGACTTCAGCCTGTGAGTGAAGGTCACCCAGGTCTGGGCTGTTCTACCCAACCTGTGACTGGAGGTGCCCCCGCCGCCCCCGGGCAGTACCTGTGCACGTAGCCCATGTGGTGGATGTAGTCCAGGGCCTTGAGCACCCCCTGCAGGATGTACGCAATGGCCAGCTCGCTCATGCCGTCTGTGAAATGCGTGCTTAGGAGGTCCTTTGCAGAACCTGGAGTGGGAATGAGGAGGGGAGGGTGTGAGGACATAGTTGGGGAGCTTCAGATGAGCGGTCTGACCCCCGCATCGTCAGAGCCCCCTCCGCCTGGAGCCCTTCCTACTCACCGTATGCCATAAAGGACGCCACCACCCATAGCTCGTTGTCTGAAATAAAGGTGGCTCGGTAGGGCATGATGTTGGGATGGTTGAAGAGCTTAGAGACGTGCAGCTCGCCCTGAGAGTGACAGTCAAGCTTAAGTCAAAATCAAGGGTGCTGAAGACGAAAGCTCATTGGGGGGGGGGCAGCGTGGACGAGCTGGGGTTCCAGCACTTTCTGGGGGGCTCAGGTTCCTGGGGCAGTGCATGTGGGCGCTTCTACTAGAGCAGAAGCCCAGCTCAGCCATCTACAGGGAGCCAGGCTGCTCAGCCAGCCCTGCCTGGGGCGGCCCCTGCAGCTGGGCGGCACAAGCTCAGAAGAAGCCCCCATCAGGCAGCCAGCGGGCGTGGCTGAGGGTCCCTCAGTTTCATGACTCAGAGACCATCAAAGCACACTCGTGAGTGCACACCGAGCACGTGACAGAGCCCAGCCTTGGGGCCGCGGCATGGAACTCCTCTTTGATGTGAGAACAGTGTTTCTCTAGTACAAGGGAAAATAGGACAGTTGGATGAAACAAGCAAAGGTATGAGAGGACAAAGGATAAGCAATAAACGCTGGAAACTATTTCCCAGCGACCCCTGACTGAGAGATGTCTTTGTTGGGAGCGCTATGGGAAGTGCAAAGAACTATGGAAGCCAGGGTCCCACCTTGGGGACATCAGGTGACACTAAGCCAGCTGGACCGTCAACCTGCCTCTGCCGTACACAATGATTCATCAGAGTCGTTCTGTCCCAAACGCTCTGGAACACACACAGGTATGTTTTGTTTTCTCAAATTATAATGCTGGGACTGCACTTCTGCTCCATCCCCAGGGGTGACACACCACCCCAACCAGGTGGGCTGGCGCCAGAGCCCCCCCCGCTGAGCATCTGTGAGGAAAATGGAAGGGGGAGGGGAGGGGAGGGCAGGCAAGCAGGAGTGGCCCCTGGAGCTCGCCTGCACCAAGCAAGGCAGAACCCGGGCCTGGGCCGTTTCTCCACCTGCTGTCTTCCCTGGTTTGGCAGCAGGAGGCTGGCTACTTGCTTCCCAACCAGAAAGGGACTCCAGACAATGAGGAGAAGAGCCAGAGCCAGAAGAAGCCCCTGGGTTGGGGGTGGGGGATATAGGCACCTGGGTCAGCCTCCTGACTCTGCTGTTTACTGGAGGGAGGTGTGTGGCCAGGGGCAAGTGATTTGGCCTCTCCTGGGTCATAAATCAATGGGAGAAGAAGGGGGGCCTCTTAGTAGAGCTGAGCAGCTTCACACCCAATCCTTTCTGTTCTCAATGAAAAGCTCCCTGCTACCCCCATTGCTGAACCCTGGTCTCCCCGTGGGAGTGTGGGAGCCCAGGGCCCACACTCCAGGGGTCATCCTCAGGTTTCCCACCTGTAAGAAGGTCACCATCTCATTGGAACATGCTTCTAGGTTAATCCTTCGCACCGTCACATACTCTCCTGTGGGTTTGTATCTGGCCAGGTTTACTGTCATCAGGTCCTCAAAGCCTTTGCCTAAAAGATGAGAGAAGATTTCATGCCATCGGCAGGGACAAGGGTAACAAGACTTCTTGTTTTCCCTTAGGAGAAAGGGACTTGGGCCTGGTGCAGTAGCCTAGTGGCTAAAGCCCTTGCATTGCACACACCAGGCTCTCATATGGCTGCTGGTTCTAATCCCGGCAGCCCCACTTCCCGTCCAGCTCCCTGCTTGCGGCCTGGGAAAGCAGTCGAGGACGGCCCAATGCTTTGGGACCCTGCACCCGCGTGGGAGACCTGGAAGAGGATCCAGGATCCGGGCTTTGGATCAGCTCAGCTCTGGCCATTGCGGCCACTTGGGGAGTGAATCAACAGATGGGAGAACTTCCTCTTTGTCTCCCTTCCTCTCTATATCTGACTTTCAGATAAAAATAAAATAAATCTAAAGAAAAAGGAGAGAGAGAGAAAGAGACTTATCCCAATGGGAAATCCAAGTTACCATTCCCACCACTACTGTCACTCCCTTGGTTAGAATCCTAGTCAGTTCCTTCTCAGCCGGCCATCCTACATACCTGGAGCACAGGGCACAAGAGGGGAAAAAAATGGCCAAACTGTGGCTTTTCCTGGAAATCTGATTTCTTCCCAACTCACATAGAAAAAGCCCCAGGGAAGACCCCCCCAAGCCGGTCTTGTCACCAGGAATCGTACCAACGAACTGGCAGCAGCTGCTATGGGAGCGGCACCGAGCGGAGCATTACCTATAACGGTGAGCAGCTCGTAACAGCCTCCCTCGGGTAGGAAGCTGCTCATGATCTCCGGCTTCGAGAAGGATGCGATCGACTCGGAGCTCGCCTCATTGGTCTAGAGGAAAAAAAGAAAGAAAGGTAGGTTAACAGAGAAAACTGGGGTTGGGCTAGGAGTGGGGACCGAGGTGGTGATGCATTTCCGCTGGGCGACAGGCGCCTGAACGAACATATGCCTCCTGATGCTGTGGCACAGATAGGGGAGGCAGATAGGGCAGAACTACACCGCCAGGCCTTCACTGCGGTCACACAGGGCCTGGCCAACTGCTGACCCGCCAGTCCCTGCCTGCGGTGGCCTCCGCTGCTATGAACCATGAACTTGGAGGGAAGGCTAACTGGAGAAAGGCACAGGTAAGCAAGAGAGAAGGAACTGGGGGGTGGGGGAGCTGGGGAGTCAGGAGGGTCCCCTTGACCTCTGGGCTGCACTCGAGTCTGACTTTCAACCTCCTGACTGCAGCAGCCCAGAAGGTGCAATGCTGCATCTTGCGCCAGGGGAAGTGCACACGGCCCCTCTTTAGTGAGCCAGGAGCCTGGGCCAGTCATTTCCTGGCATTTCCCAGAGAAGTGACTGGACAGCCACTGCAGTTAACTACAGTGAGCAGGGCTGGCAGGGCTAGCGTTGTGGCACAGTAGGTTATTGCTGACTGCCATGCTGGCATCCTATGAGTGCTGCTTCTGGTTCTGGTTCTGATCCAGCTCCCTGCTGGTGTGTCTGGGAAGACAATGGAAGATGGCCAATGTGTTTGGGCCCTTGCAAGCCCTGCGGAAGAGCAGAATGGAGGTCCTGGGTCCTGGCTTCAGCTTGGCCAGCCGTGGCCATTTAGGAGATGAGCCAGTAGGTGGCAGGTCTCTGTCCCTTCCTCTCTCTGGGTCACTCTGCTTTTCATATAAATTAATCATTCTTTTTTTTTCTTTTTAAGATTTGTTTTGTTTTTATTTGAAAGTCAGACATACAGAGAGGAGGAGAGACAGAGAGGAAGATCTTCCGTCCGCTGATTCACTCCCCAAGTGGCTGCAATGGCCAGAACTGAGCCTATCCAAAGCCCGGAGCCTCTTCCGGGTCTCCCATGCTGGTGCAGGGTCCCAAACCTTTGGGCCGTCCTCGACTGCTTTCCCAGGCCACAAGCAAGGAGCTGGATGGGAAGTAGCTGCCGGGATTAGAACCAGCACAAATATGGGATCCTGATGCATGCAAAGCGAGGACTTTAGCCACTAGGCTACCATGCCAGGCCTAATCAATCATTCTTTTTTAAAGACTAAAATTTTTTTTTAATTAATAAAGATGGGGGGCAGCTAATTCCCTGCCTACAATGCCAATATTCCCTCTGGGTTCTGGTTCGTGTCCCAGCTGCTCCCCTGCAAGCCCATCTCCCTGCTGTGGTCTGGGACAGCAGCAGAGAAGGGCTGAATGGGGACCCTGTAGCCGTGTGGGAGACACAGAAGAATCTTCTGGATCCTGGCTTCAGATTAGCTCAGCTCTAGTCATTATAACCTTCTGGCAAGTTAACCAGTGGATGGAAGATCTTTCTCTCTGTCTTTCCTTCAATTTATAAATCTCACTTTCCAATAAAAATAAATCTTTCTTAAAAAGTTTATTATTTTTAAGCACTTGAGAGAGACAGAGGGGCAGAAAGAGATCTTGCATTGCTGGGTCACTCCCCATTGCCCTCAATGAAGCAGACCAAAGCCATGAGCTCAGAACTCCAGCTGGGTCTCCCGTGTCGGTGGCAGGAGCCCAGGCAAGAGCCCAGGCACCGAGCCACCATCCGCTGCCTCCCAAGATGTGCTTACAGCAAGCTGGGATGGAAGCAAAGTCGCTGGAACAGGAACTGGTACTTCATTATGGTTTGTAGCCATCGCAGGTAACCCGGAAGAAGTTCCTGGCTCCTGGCTTCACTCTGCCTAGGTCTTGCTGTTGTGGCCATCTAGGGATGTATGCCAGCAGATGGAAGACTTTTCTTGCTGTCTTTCCCTCTCTCTCTGTAACTCTTTCAAGTAAAATAAATATCTTAAAAAAAGAAAGAAAGGGAGAAAGAAAGAAACAAAGAAAGAAAAAGAAGCCAGCAAATGGAGCTGTCTTGTTCCAGGCTTACACTGGCATTAGCAGAGCCTTGTGAAGCCAAATCGAGCCGCGCTAACAAACCCCACTTGTAACTTCACTCCTCGTTTCTAAGATGCAGCCGCACCGTTGCAGTGGGTTATAGTTGTGCCGCATTCCCAGTTGTGCTACCTGCATCTGGTGAATGTCCTTCAATTTGTCCACACCAACACCGCTGAGCTCCGGGGTTGTCCTACCGTTCTCCGCCTCCGTGCGGTGTTACTGGGAGTGCGTCCTGGGCTTTCTCCTGACAGAAGCCCCTGTCGAGCAGTGCAGGCAACCAACTTGATCACTCCAACTGCCTTCCAAAAAGCTGGTACCAATGGAGCTCCCACCAGAAATGCAGGTCTAAGCATGCGGCTCTACCTTTTCCCTAGTAACTGGTGTATTCAAATTTCTTCATTTCTTTCTTTTTAAGATTTTAAAAATTTTATTGGAAAGGCATATTTATAGAGAGTAGGAGACACAGAAAGATCTTCCATCCACTCGTTCACTCCCCAAGTGGCTGCAACAGCCAGGCATAGCTAGGCTGATCTGAAGCCAGGAGCCAGGGGCTTCTTCCAGGCCTCCCACATGTGTACAGGGTCCCAAGGCCTTTGGCCAACCTAAACTGCTTTCCCAGGTCATAAGAAGGGAGCTGGATGGGAAGTGGAGAGCTGGAACACAAACTAACACCCATATGGGATCCTGGCACTTGGAGGTAAAGGATTAGCCAGTTGAGCAATTGTGCCAGGCCTCTTTATTTCTTTTTTAAATATTTATTTTATTCTTAGCTGAAAGGCAGAGTTATAGCAAGGAGAGACAGGTGCTAGAAGCTTCTTCTGGGTCTCCCATAAGCAGGGAGCTGGATCAGAAGTGGAGCAGCCAGGACTTGAGCGGGTGAAAAGCCTAGCCCACCATGCCACAGGGCCGGCCTCAAGATGGCTTCATTTGTGCCAGTCTCACTGTGGTTTGAGCTCTGATTCCCTGATTGGTAACGGAGGTGCCTCTATAGACCCTGTGCCCTTTTCTGTCCCTTTTCCTCCAGTTTTCCAGCTCCCAGGCCCACAGAATCAGCCCCATTGAGCCGGCTCATTCAGGCATGAAGAAGGTCTCCAAGCGCAGGGAAGCTGGGACATGCAGCCTGTTCCTCCCCGGAGACTCACGGGGCGCTCTCCCTGTTCACCGTGTGGCCAAGCTCTACAGTAAGGAATCGTGCTTGGTGTGGTCTAACCTGGCATTTTCCACGGGCACCTGCTCCGGGGACCGGACAGCTGTTCGCTCTGGGGGAAGGAAACTTGGGGAAGGCTATTTTCAGTCAAGCACATGCAAGTAATACAAAGACCACAGACTTGGGGTCAGATGCGGAATCTGAACTGAAGCCAGGCACTTGCTCTGCAGCTGGGAGCCGAGCAGGCTCATCTCCTGGTCTCCCCTGGCTCGGCTGTGGAGGGATTCCCGTCTCAGGAGGGCTGAGGCTGTCAGAGGTGATGGAACCCGTGAAGACCTCGGTACGGCTGGGCACGCGGCAGTCATCTCCTGCCTTCCTGCTGCCTGCTTGGGTGCTCTGCTCAACAGATGCTGAGTAGGGCGTGAGCAATAGTTAAGGGTAATTTGCATTTGACTTTTGTGCTTTCAAACGTTCTGAAAACAAACTGGAGGGTCACGTCACTGCCACCGCAACTTCCTGAAACTCTCATTTTCAGAATCATCTGCAGCAATTGCCAGAACCCTCACCCAGGGAAAGAGCAAAACCAGGGCACCAACTTGAGCCAACAGCCCAAAACCAAGAGCTCTGAAACGGTGACTCCCCATGTGTGTGGAACTGACAATGCACAGTTAGTCTGGAAGTGGCTTGGCTCCTTGGCCTTGCACCTGTGCACACCCCATTTTCTAGGCATGAATATTCAATCAAATCAATGGTGGACATCAACATAAACTCAGCAGGGCACTTCCTTCTCTACTCTGGTCTATGAGCACCACCAGGCACCACATAAAGACCCTTGGCCAGGGCGCACTACGTACACAGTGGTGGTCTTGTACAGTCACAGCCGGTGATGCCACTGTGGTCATGCCAGTGCATGTAGGCCCACTCTCGGATGTTCGCACAGCAAGGAAGGCCCCTGTGATGCAATTCTCAGAACAGATGCCCGGTGGTCAGCAGCACACAACCAGGTTCGCTGTCCCCTGACTTGGCTGCTCCTGCCCTACGAGGGTGTGCTGCAGTAAGGAGAAACCTCCCCAGGTGCTGCTGCGCTGGCAGCACTCCTGCCTGACTCAGTGCCCTGTCCACACCAGTCTCCCATCTCTGCCTCTGCTTTATCACTGCCAGTTCAATATCATCTCTTCAGGGAAGACTCAGGCTGCACTCCGAGTCATGCTGTGAGGTTGGTCGCCTTGCCTGACTGCCCCGCTAGGACCTACTGCGGCTGCTTCATTTCCCACTACCCATCTCCTCCATGGCAGGGTTCAGCTCCACTGAGGCAAGGCCCTTGCCATGCCCTCACGGCCATGGACCCTAGAACCTGGAACAACGCTGGGACATTCTCAAACCACAAAGATCATGCAAAGCAAAGGGGGAGGTTTTCTAACGAGAGCGACTGGTGAGGAGAAGAGGGTAAATGTATCAGCTAGCTTTCTGGAGCCTGTACTCCATGGCAGGCCAGCCCTGGAAATGCTGGCCCTCACGGGACACATTCACGAGGCCCCCCACACGGGACGCATTCACGCATGAGAAAAAAGCAGGTCAACAGATGGCCCCCGTGAAAAGCAACTGCTTGGTATTTAAGGGTGGTGTGTCTTCTGGTCTCCAAGCAAGCTCCTTAAAGTTCTGCACATTGGAAAAGAGATTGAGACATGGCCCGAGCCCAAGCTTGTGATGCTTGTCACGTACCCACCTCCAGCTCGGGGGCTGAGACATCTCCCTGCCAGGCCACCCTCCACATTCTTGCAGGACCTCGCAGGGAAGGGATTCATTAAACTACTGCTGCGTGCATTAAGCCACCACCGAGGACTCCACTAACTCAATACCACAGACAACGACTCAAAAGCATTAGTTTCAGGAAAGAAAATGTCTTAGGTGACTGGGAGCTTGCGTTCACAGGCAGCACGGAATTGAAGGAGACGGCTGAGTTGAGTGATTGCACCCCTCAGCCCTCCAGCTCCCTGGGAACAATCGGAAAGTGGCAGCTTCTACTCTGGGCTGTCCTGTAGGCCTGAGCTCCACAGAAGGATCGCCCTTGACTTGAGAAAGCAATCATGTCAGGAAGCAAAGGCAGGCTTGTGCGAGGGAGAAGCAGGTTCGTGCATTCTGTTGTTCCAGATTTAGCAGAGGCCTAAATTCAGATCACCGAGACGCAATGATTCAGCCTGTTCTCTCCACAAACACAGCATGGTGTCGTTTCATTAGGGTCATGGATAATCTCCAACTGCTCCGAGAGAGAGAAGCTGACTTCGAGTGTTTCCTTAGTTTCCCACACCATGAAAACGTATTTTGTTTAGAAGCATTTGAAAAATATGCTACTGGTATCCAGAAATGACCATAAAATGATAACTCTGTTGAAAGAGTTTAAAAAAAAAAACACAATCAAGCATACACAGATAACACAGAATGCTAGCCAATGAACACGTCCAAATGCCCACAGGTTTCACACAGGATCACTTTTGGGACAATAAGTGGTAGCTGTGAACATATAAACATGACAAATAATTAGCAATGTATTCGGGAAAAACACCTAACAAACCAGCTCTGCTCAGAGAACTGCCATGCAGCTGTCAGGCACAGCCACAGCTGGCCGCGGAGGGGAGAGCCTAGGCTGCACCCTCATGCTTCACTCCACCTCGGGACTCCCACAAAAGCTGCACACGTGGACTGTGTACAGGGCCAGTGTCGACGCCCAACCAGGGGTCTCATTCTCTGTCTTTGTAAGACGCTGATGCACATTTTCCAAAATAGCTTGGTACACTGTGCACATCTGGCACTGTTTACACGGTAAATAAACTGCAGGAGGAGGAGGAAGCAAGGCGAGAATCTTGTCGCTTTTGCAAAGGGAAAAAGTACGTTTTCTGCATAGTACTTTTCCACTTTCCTTTTGTTCTTAAGGAAAGAGATTTGAGGACTCTAGAAATAGATTTATGCTCTGTCTATGGACTGAAATCTATTATTAATAGATAAAAGATGGGCAATTTAGTGCCACCAGCCACAAGCACATGTCACACTGCTGGAGCCCTTTGTGTGGGGAGAATGTGACGGCCAGTGGGGCAGAGCAGGCGAGGCACCTGTAACCCCCAGGAAGAACAGAGAAATGCCAGAGTTGTCAATTTCTCAGCCTCACACACTCCAAGTCTTTCCAGGGTGAAACCTGCACCTTCCCAAGTGAAAAGATAAGAACGAATAAAGCTCAGTGACAGGTGGGCAGGAAGCGCAAGTGGCAAGCCAAGACAAACAGGCTTCCGCAAGAAGGCATGTCCATGCAACAGTCACGGCGCTAGAGCCTAGAAAGTCACTTACTTTTCTCCGAGCGTCACCCGGAGGCTGCTCTGGAGTAGAGAAATCAACGGTAGGCAGATTGGTTTTCAGCAGGAGACACATCCACACTCAGAACAGCAGTTATTGCGCTTTGCAGTACATTTATTAATGACAGTCACTTAACGGTCACTCCAGCAGAAAGGACTTGTGTCACATGTCACACACAAACACAGAGACCCACAGTAAAAATGCTGCGAGAGGCCAGGGATCCAGGGCTCCTCCACACCAGCGAGCCCGCTCCTCTATAGGCATTCCGTGTTCAGCCTAACTCAACCGCCACCATCCCTGTCAAACATTCCCTTTTCGCCAGCACACCAGGGTTCCTTTGAACCGGCTGGCTTTGACTTCTTAACTCCCAGAAACTAAAAATTGGATACTTTTCATTCTAACTGCAAATAAAGCAGTGGCTCCTCGGCTCTCTGCTGCTCAGTGTGGAAGTGAACAAAGCAGACGAGAGCTGAAATGATTTTCTGTCTATGCTTCTGCTTTTGTCAGTTTGGGAAAACTGGTCCAGATCACTCAAGTGAATGGTTTTGACTACAAAGTTTTAGGTGGGGGTTCTATAGACACCAAAGTCTTGAGTGATACAATAATGGAGGAGCAGGGAAAACGCTTTCTCCTAAGATCCAGGAGAGCAACCCAAGGCACTGTGAGAAAATGGCAGCTCCAGGGAAGAAGAGCCTCGGTTCCTCTTCGCGGGGCACCCCACACACCAGGGCTCGGGGACACACAGGGCAGCAGCGGGTGCTGCAGACGCTTGGTCAGAGGCAAGAAGCCAAGGGAAGGGACTGTGGGAAACCTAACCCAGGATCACAGAGCAGAGAGCCCATTTCAAGTTGTGTACAACTTGACCACGCAGACTCGCTCAGGCTGGCAACAATCCTTCCCCTTCAGATCAGAGACAGGCTGATGGTTAAAAGCAAGGGTCCCTACCGACGCCAAAGCCAGTTAATTTAACTTGTAAATGCCGGAATATCTGTAACCAATTCATGGTATACTGGACTTACACATCAATTTCCATCAATGCCATTTAAAACAAAAACCATTAACAGAACCATTCACTTTTCCTTTACCATTCAGTTAATTTTATGCTTTATAACATAAAGAACTCATTATTTCTCTAAACTCTTTGCTTATCTAAATCTCTGACAAAGTTCACCCATCACACTGCTCCAGAAGTTCTAAGAGATAATTGGTGGAAATGGACTAATAGGTACTGGCTAGTAACTAACAAATTTGAGGCTTTTAATTATTTAGTTATTTGGCAGTATTCTACATCAATCAAGCACTCAGTGTGTCAACCTGCCTCTCTAGTGAGAGTCCTAACAGAACATCTTAATATTCAAGAACGGGTACCACCACCATCACCATTACAGATCTGGCTTTGCTCTGTATCAAGGTCACAGCTCCCAGAAAGTCTATCTTTGAAAATGGCCAGTGTCTGAGCTTGTTAAACCTCAAAGTTGCAAAGCTACTTGCCTTCTGAATGAACACTTAGATCTTAGAATAGGAAATTGGCATTTCTGCCCTGCTGGATTTCCCTACTCTCTGAATTCAGCCTCGTAATTTCTACCACGAAGAAATGAATCAAGTAGATTGAGCAGTAAAGCCACTTCATTTAGCTCATGGCTACCGCTGTCCTGATCGCTGTTTTGTTTCTGAAATTTTCAGGACTACAGACTTTTAAACATTTCATCTTTTTTCCCCTTTACGAATATGTATTTCGATTGGACTTTTAAGAGAAATATATATGCCTTTTAGGTAAATGTTGATTTTCTAACAATCAAGAGAGGCCAACACAGACGCCAGATTAACCCTCAAACAGATTCAAAAAGGAGTTAGGGAAACCCAACAATTGTGCTTTACACTTGCCCTTAAAGTTGCTAATTTTCACAAACCGATCTAGTCAGCAAAAGATGACTGATACATATCCTACAGTGATGGCTGGCTGCTATGCTGGACTTACCTCCAAATAGTTCCAAATCTCTTAAGCCCTCAACAATGAACTTTTCCGAGACCCACCGCTAAAGAGGAAAACCCCAAAGAGAATTAGTATTTCTTTCGAGCCACAGAAGATTAAGCCTGAGAGAGACAAATAAAAGCATGACAAAAATAGAAACATGCAAAACAACTAGGATACATTTCTATGGACAAGTTAAGGGAAGAATCTTGAAATCAACTAACAACAGTAGATTAACTCCTTCCTCTAGTCCTCTTGGCCTCATCTGATGACTAATTCTTAAATCCAACAGATGAGAAAGGCTTACTATTGACCCTGATGACAAACAATGCGTTTGTCTTTCCTGTGTAGAAGACTATCCTTTGGTCCTACTTTATTCATTCCATTGCAATCTATTAGATGCCTTAGACCATTAATTAATCACAAATTAATGCCAATTTGAGAAGTATTATTGGAATTCACAACACGGGAAGCAGGGATGAGGCAGTTTTTCATAGACTATTTGTCTGTCAAGGGAAATGCACCAAGCTGCGTATTCTTCTATCTAGTATGTTTCTAAAGATAATTGCTTTTTACATTTTCTATTAGGTTTGCAAAAGACCAAAGTAGCAGGATCAATCTAGGGTTCGTTTTCCTGGCCTCTTTCTAATGAGTATTAGATTCCCATCTGTGGCCAGAGGTCTGGTTTCAGCCCGTCAGGCTAGGTGACACAGAAAAGCAGTTTGCATTTCAAAGTAATGGAATCAAGATTGCATTTCACAGAGGGCCTGGGGTCCGAGCCGGCCTGGGGTCACTCCACTGAGCAGTTTCCCTTTGCCTCCTCAACTAACAGCGAGCTTCTCTCTCTCCAATAGCAATCGCTCTTACATCCACAAGAAAGGTGGTTAGGCAACATTCAGAAATAGGGTGCATAATCTGGTCTGTGACTCGGAACTCCGAAACTATTCTCTGTCCTTTTTTATAATTAGAAAAAATATAAAAAGTAACGTTCTAAATAGAAACAATATGACAATTACATGCATCATATACAAAACGTAACTTGCCCTTTGATATTTAAAGACAGTGCTATTTTCATTTCTCCCAGCACTGACACAGTTAAGCTTTTTAAATAATTACTATTGCATTTCGAAATTAGGTACTTGACAGAAAACAAAATAAGACACTCTGTTATGAACTCTTGGGAGCTTGTGAAGAAGGTAAATCAAATCCATACTGATTTGTGAGGTCATTTTAGCTCGTACAGATTTAAAGGTAATAAAATATTTCATTTTCAGATAAAAAGACATCTTCAATTGAAATTAACCAAATAAAAAGGGTCACAGCAATTACAATTTGATGCTGATTTTAAAAGAATACAAACTCATCAGAAGCACAGGAAGTGCAGAGGTCACTGGCAGTTTCTATGGACATTGAGAGGGCTGTCCGTTCACGTGACGCGTGACTGACACATTCACGCATCAGATGAGCCACTGTCTCGGTCCGTCTCTCGAGAGCAGCGAGTGGCACAGCCGTGTCTTTGCCAATCAACATGGCGGACTACTCTGGGCCTACAAGCCTTCTTCTCACCTCCTCGCTCCCTACAGCCCTCACCTCACCTGGCTACGGGCATCACAAGTCGAACCATCTGATGGTGTACTCCAACACTTTATCTCAGAGAAAACAAAGAGAGAGAAGCAGGAGAATGGAAACACTCACCCTAATCCGCTCTGGTTTACTCACAAGAAAAGACATGAGTGCCTAGTGCTGAGACTATTTCAATTCCAAAAATGTAAACCTAAAGGAAAACAGAAACAAGCTCAGTTAGACAAGTCCCCTGCCATAGGAACAGTCTGTGATGATTTTAAAGACGTGCCTAGAGACACTCTGACCATGAACTTGGATGCACTGATCCCTCTGTGGTTCATGAGCCTGATGATTGGGCTTACACACATCTGCATAACATGTGCCTCCCTTAAACCTTATTAAGTTGGCACATTACCCAACTGACCTAAAAAAAGGGGTGGGGGGCTGGCAAGCAGCACGGTAGCCTAGAGGCTAAAGTTGTTGCCTTGCATGTGTCCGGATCCCATATGGGCGCCAGTTCTAATCCCAGCGGTCCCACTTCCCATCCAGCTCTCTGCTTGTGGCCTGGGAATGCAGTTGAGGACGGTCCAAAGAGTTGGGACCCTGCATCCAAGTGGGAGACTCAGAGGAGGCTCCTGGCTCCTGGTTTCAGATCAGCTTAGCTCCAGCTGTTGCGGTCGCTTGGGGCGTGAATCAATGAACAGAACATTTTCCATTTTATCCCTCCTCCTGTTTATATATGTGACTTTGTAATAAAAGTAAACAAGTCTTTAAAAAAATTTTGGATGTACTTTACCAAATAGATTTTAAAAATTCTGCAATTTCAGCAAGAAAAAATTTTATATGATTTTTCTCTATGTTCATTTCCAAGCCAAGCCCCTAGTGTCCTTTCCTGAAGTGTATACGGTTATATAAGTGATCAATTTTAGAAATTTTGCCTACAAACTTCCTGCCCTGGTAGAAGAAAGCTCGGTGCTCCTCCTTTGCCTCCCCTCCCCCCGTGTCCTGCCCCCCTTCTCCCCACAGAGCTCCGGCTCCTTTTTGTTTAAAACCACAGCCCACATGTACGTTACTTCGACTAGGCAGAGTTCAGGGATGAGCCTGTCTCCTTCCACACACACCGCATTTTTTTCTCCTAGAGTCAAGAAATCATTTGCTTGCTACTTGGTTTCCCATGTAAATAAAATTTTCTCCAAGATGTTGCAACATATCTGCCATTCGCTTTGCCAATTATCACCCATATATTCAAACTCACCAATTCCACTCACTTCCTGAAGACTGCCTTCTCAGGTTACTGTTTGCCACCTGGATTAGCTGCTTTTTTTTTTTTTTTTCCAAAGATTCGTTTATTTTTACTGCAAAGGCAGATTTACAGAGAGAAAGATCTTCCCTCTGCTGGTTCACTCCCCAAGTAGTCGCAGTGGCTGGAGCTGAGCTAAGCCGAAGCCAGGAGCCAGCAGCTTTTTCCAGGTCTCCCGTGTGGGTGCAGGGTCCCAAGGCTTTGGGCCGTCCTTGACTGCTTTCCCAGGCCACAAGCAGGGAGCTGGATGGGAAGTGGAGCCTGTATGGGTTCCCAGAGCATGCAAGGTGAGGACTTTAGTCAATAGGCTACTGCGCTGGGCCCCTAGCTGCTTTTCCCACTGCACTGGTTTACCCTTTTAGCGAGGCAAGTCAAGGCTCCCAGTTCTGGGAGACAATCTTGTATTATTCCATCAATACTTGTCTCCTCCTTTCTTTTTGTTTTTCCTGATTTCACATTATTGAATCCTAATGGCGTATTTCTAGATTTATCTTCTAAACTTATACTTATTCCATGTCTATAGTAGACTTGTTTTCAGAAGAATAATTTAATTTTGTTTTCTTTTTAAAAAAGATTTATTTATTTTTATTGGAAATGTAGATACACAGAGAAAGGAGAAAGATCTTCCACCTGCAACTGCATTCCCTAGTGGCTACAACAACCAGGATGGAACTGATCTTAAGCCAGGAGCCAGGAGCTTCTTCCAGGTCTCCCAAGCGGGCACAGGGTCCCAAGGCTTTGGGCCATCCTCTTCTGCCTTCCCAGGCCACAAGCTGAGAGCTGGTTGGGAAGTGGGGCAGCCGAGACACAAACCAGTGCCCATATAGGATGCCTGCACTTGGAGGTGGATTAGCCAGTTAAGCCAATGTGCCAGCTCATGCAAGGCATGTATTTAGTCACTAGGCTATTTTGCTGGGTCCCTCAACTTTGCTTTCTAACCCTTCCAGTAAACTTTAAGTTTTGGTTACATATTTCTAAGGTTTTCTGCCATTGCATGTATCACCCCACCTTGTCATGTTTGTTATTTACAGTTAGGAATTCATATCCAGAATGGCTGCTAAAAACATAATATATCATGACCAAATAGGATTTATCTCAGGAACAAAAATTTTAAAAACAGGAGTCTGTGCACACTGGAGATCGGCCCTCTGCCCCGTGGGAACGGCCACGGCCCTCCCACCCACCCTGCAAGGCACGTTTCTGGGGAACATGGCAATATTCATACACCCCTGCTCCTGAGTCAGGGTTTCATCAGCACAGAGGAGTTCTTTTGCTGCGATGTATTCAAAGCCCTCGACGCAAGGATTTGGCTTATATTTTCGAAAATAAATTAAAAATTTTTAAAGTATGCATCTGTACATATATGCAAAAATATATTCTGGGGAGGTCCAGTGTAGTAACCTAGTGCCTAAAGGCCTCACTTGCATGTAGTGGGATCCCACATGGACGCCGGTTCTTGTCCCGGCCGCTCCACTTCCCTTCCAGCTCCCTGCTTGCGGCCTGGGAAAGCAATTGAGGATTGCCCACAAGCCTTGGGAGCCTGCCCCTGCATAGGAGACCCGGAAGAAGCTCCTGGCTCCTGACTTCAGATCGGCTCAGTTCCAGCCGCTGTGGCCACTTGGGGAGCGAATCAGCGAATGGAGGATCTTTTTCTCTGTCTTTCCTTCTCTCTGCAAATTTGACTTTGCAATCAAAAGTAAAAATAAAACAAAAATTTTTTAAAAAGATATTTTTAAGTTCTTTTTGGCTTAATATTTATTTATTTATTCCAGAGGGAAGTGAGAGAGAGAGAAAGAAAAAAGTTCCTTCCACAGGTTCATTCCTCAAGTACCTGCTATGGTCAGGACTGGGCTAAGCGGAAGCCAGGAGTCAGGAGCTCACTCTGGGTCTCCCACGGGATAGCAGGGGTCCAGCTGCTTCCACCATCGCCGCTGCCTCCCGGGTTTTCATTAACAGGAAGCGGGACTCAAGCTATAGCTGGGTATCAAATCCAGGTTCTAGGCCATGGGATGCGATCTCTTTATCAGCAGGTCAATAGCCACACCTGTTTCAAGTTGTTGATAAAGAGCTAAATAAATGGTTTATGTTTTATTTTTACATCTTTCGTTGTCAATGAATTTTGAAAAGGGGCAAGTTCATTTCACTTTATTGAGTAAATAAGGGAAAAAAAAAACACAATCACCTCAGTAGATGGAGAAAAGGCACACGACAAAATTCAATACTAGTCCATGATTTTTTAGAGACTTCCTTTTTAAATTTTTAAAAGACTTATTTATTTGAAAGACAGTTAAGAGAGAGAAGGGAGAGACACCTATTGGTTCATTTCTCAAGTGGCTGCAATAGCCAAAACTAGGCAGGTGCAAAGCCAGGAACCAGGAGTTTTTTCTGAGTCTCCCATATGGGAGGAACACGGACCGTTCTCCACTGCTTTCCCAGGCATACAAGCAGGGAACTGGGTTGAAGAGAAGCAGCCAGAACTGCAACCGGCACCCATATAGGATGCTTGCCCTGCAGATAATGGTTTAACTCACTGCATCGCAGCATCAGCCTTAATGATTTTTTTAAAAAGATTTATTATTTATTGGAAAGTTAAATATACAGAGAGGAGGAGAGACAAAGATCTTCCATCCAATGATTCACTCCCCAAGTGGCCACAAAAATGGCCAGAGCTGAGCTGAGCCAAAGCTAGGAGCCCAGAGGTTCTTCTAGGTCTCCCATGCAGATGCAGGGTCCCAAGGTTTTGGACCATCCTTGACTGCTTTCCCAGGCCACAAGCAAGGAGCTGGATGGGAAGTGGAGCGGCTGGGATTAGAACTGATGCCCATATTGGATCCTGGCACATGCAAGGCAAGGACTTTAGCCACTAGGTTACCGTGTTGGGCCCTGATCTTTGACAACAATAAACCAACTAGGAGTGGGAGGGACATGTTCATATTGGTAATAGAAAAGTATGAGAAATTCCAAGTGCTAGTATCCTATATGAGCACCAGTTCATGTCCCAGGTGCTCAATTTCCCATCCCATCCCCCACTGGTGGCCTGGGAAAGCAGTGGAGAATGCCCTAAAGCCTTAGAACCCTGTACCTATGTAGCAAATCCAGAAGAGGCTGCTGGCTCCTAGCTTCGAATTGGCTCAGCTCTGGTCATTGTGGCCATTTGGGGAGCGGACCAGAAGATGGAAGGCCTATCTGTCTTTTCTTCTCTTTGTAAATCTTTCTAATTAAATGAATAAAATCTTGGGGAAAAAAAAAAAAAAACAGAATGAGTGAGTCTCCAAAAGTCTGATCTCGAAGCTTCTTTGGAGCACTGTACTGAAGTCATGGCCAAGGCAAGAAAGCCAGAAGAAAACTAAAGGTGTGCCCACAGGAAAGGAGGGGGCGAAACCACTGCCAGGCGGCATGATCATGAACACAGGAGATGGCACGGTTTAAACCACCCTCCAAATCAAATCTAAAACAACTAATCTTAGAAATAGGGTTATTTGCAAGACCCTCTTGTATTTTTATATGGCAGAGAATCATTAGAAAATGAAATTTTAAAATACCACTTAAAATTCCAACAAAGCCAACAAAGGGGCCCACACAATTCCCACAGGGAAGCAGTCTGGATATATTCTAGCTACCTAGAATGAATTTCGATTCTTTTATTTTTTTAAAGATGTATTTATTTTTATTGGAAAGTCAGATACACAGAGAGGAGGAGAGACAGAAAGGAAGATTTTCCGTCTGATGATTCATTCCCTAAGTGACTGTAATAGCCAGTGCTGCGCCGATCTGAAGCCAGAAGCCAGGAGCCTCTTCCAGGTCTCCCATGCGGGTGCAGGGTCCCAAAGCTTTGGGCCGTCCTCGACTGTTTTCCCAGGCCACAAGCAGGGAGCTGGATGGGAAGCAGTGGGCCACCGGGATTAGAAACTGCTCGTATGGGATCCCAACGCGTGCCTGGTGAGAACTTTAGCCCCTAGGCTACTGTGTTGTGCCTAAGCTTCTATTCTTATGCCACACACAAAGAATTAATGAACCAGAATTCTCTGAAAAAGTTAACACCATCAAGTGTCTGAAGATAACCAAGGTGGGGCAGATATCTGAGACAGTAAGGAGACTCTGCTTGGGATGGCCACATCCCGTCTTAGGGCACCTGGCTGGCATTCAGCAGGCTCTGCCTCTAATGCAGCTTCCTGCTGCCAGCCAGCACCCCGGGAGGCGGTAAATGACAACTCAAGGACAAAGGTGCCTGCCTGCCACATGGCCCAGCATTGGCTGCTTCAGCAATCTGCGAAGTAAATTGTCAGGTGGAACATCATGTTCGCTGCCTCTGCATGTGTGAAATAAGATGGAGGTCAAAGAAAAGATAAAGATAACAGAGCAGAGCCCAGTGTGAGGTAGCCTAGTGGCTAAAGTCCTTGCCTTGCATGAGCCACTATCCCATATGGGTACCAGGTGACATCCTGGCTGCTCCACTTCCCATCCAGCTCCCTGCTCGTGGCCTGGGAAAGCAGTCAAAGATGGTCCAAAGCCTTGGGACCCTGCACCCAGGTGGGAGACCTAGAAGAAGCTCTTGGCTCCTGGTTTTAAATCCGCTCAGCTCCAGCTCCTTGTCTCTGTAAATCTGACTTTGCAATAGCAATAAATAAATCTTTAAAATAAATAATAATAATAAATAAACAAAACAAATCACACAGTGGTTGAGAAAACAGCTATCTATCCCAATAGGAAATAAAGAGGTCTTCACTCAGACCATGCAAAGTGTTTAACCCAATAGCCAGGGTTGGGCCAGGCTGAAGTCAGGAGCTTGGGACTCCTTCTGCTCACGGGTGGCAGGTGCACACACACTTGAGGCATCACCTGCTATCTCCCAGAATACAGCAGCGAGAAGGTCAGGACGTGAAGCCAGGCACTCTGATGCAGGACACGCGCATCCCAAGCCAAGTTCCAACTGCTGCACCAAATGCTCCCTGCCACCGAGAACCGATGGGGGGCGCTCTTAACTGCCCATTTTGCTCTTCCGCTGTAACAGAGCAAGGAAAGAATCCTCTCATTGTTGTGTGTTTCCAGGGCCTAAAGTGCCCAGGTTGCTGTTCCATGAATGAGAGTAAAAACAATGAGATCAGCAAACCCGGAAGGCCATGGTGCTCTGTGCAGGCGCTGGGCGGCACTCTGGGCTCCGCCGGGAGAGCACACCTGTTTGGAAGCCAGAGTGACAGCCGGGCACAGGAAGACGGTTCAAGGCCAGATGTGCAGATAAAAGGCTGCCTGCGAACACATGCACTGATGGACCAGGTGCCAAACGATACGGAAGGGAATATTCATTCACTCTGATATAAAGTCGTATCTTCTCTTTTATTCCTATTTTTGAAATTGATTTTCTCAGTACCTCTGTGTCTGGGTTTATCACTATAAGCACTGAATCTGAGCTAATACCCCAACCCCACCCCAAGAAACTTGGCTAAAGGGTGGAGGACTGTTCCCATCACGTTAGCAATGTAACCAATGAATGGCTGGATTGGTAGGCTCCTGGCTTGCGGCAGTCGGTCAATCGCTGGCTCCTGTATCAACTCTCAGGGGTCAAGAAACAGGGCTGGATGTTCCCTGAAAAGTATGAACAGGCGACGAAGGAGAACAATCTACATATGGGAACAGGGTGCGATACTGAAGACACAGTATGACGGTAAGAACAAATTCCAACGGCGTCTCTTCATCGGGTAGAAGACAATAAACTGCGAAAGGCTTAGCTCCCTCACCTGAAAACTAGCAACAATTCCATCACCCGCTTCTTTCACGCTCGCTTGCCCACTCCCCAACCTCGGGCCCCCGATCGACCGAGGGCAGTGAGGAAACAAAACGCAATCAGAAGCTTTTCATTTGGGTGGCCGATGTAGGGTGCCACCTGGATCTCGCGTCCTTAAAGCTCCGATGTGACAGGGATCGGGGCGGCAGGGAGAGGTCAGCGCTACCATGTGCCGCTACTTCGAAGGCTACTCTCAGATTCCCCACCTGAAAGGCGCGATGGGGACAAGGGGAAGGAAAAGCGGGAGCCCGCCCGACAACTCCGCTCCAACATCGCCTGGCCGGGCCCAAGCCTATTCTGTGCCCGGGCGGCGGCCCCTCTTTGCGGGAATCCAGTACAGAGGTTCAAAGGGAAGCCTGTGGGAGCGAAGGTGAGCCCAGGACGGCCCCTCTGACCCAGGCCCGCCCCTGATGTGTGATCGGCGGCACGGTGACGAGAAACTGGTTCCTGGGCCGCACCAGGCGCCCCAACAGCCCGGTACCTGATCGAGGAGTTAGCGAGAAGTCCCGGCCGGTCTCAGCTCCGCCTCCTTGGTTTTATGGCCGCGCCGCCGCCAAGCCGGTTGCTGGGAGGGGAGGTACGCAGCGTGCCATGCGCAGTAGAGGTGCCCAAGGAGGACCTGCGGAGAGCTCCGCCCCGTCACCTTGAGGAGGCCCCGCCCCACCGAGAAGGGTCCGCCCCACCAAGGAGGCCCCGCCCCACCGAGGAGGTCCCACCCGGTGGAGGAGGTTTGGTCCGGCTGAAGCTCCGTCCCAAAGAGGTCCAGCCCCACAGAGGAGGTTTGGTCCGACGGAAGCTCCGCCCCACAGAGGCCCCGCCCCACAGATGAGGCCCCGCCCACCCGAGGGGGGTTGGGTACGGCTGAAGCTCCGCCCCACAGAGGTTGGGTCCCGCTGAAGCTCCGCCCCAGAGGCCCCGCCCCACGGAGGCGGTCCCGGCCAGCATCGCTTCCTCTCCCGGCGGGCGGAAAAGGTGCCTGGAGATGCGCTCCTCCTACTTGTGCCGCACCCCTAGTCTAGGCGCCTCTAGGATCCTCGAGGTTCCCGTTTGGCGCATAAGTTGAGTCCAAAAACCTGCGTTCTCATCGGTCCTGCCCGGAGGATCCGAAAACGGAGGCTTCACCTCAGCTCAGAGAGGGCGGTAAAGGCGACTTCAGTAATGGGGGCTAACGCGGAGTAGAGTCAGGCGAACCAGCGCGAGACTTCTTTGGCCTTTGTGGGTCCTTTTGCTTCATTTTTCCTCTCCTACGTAGCAGACAGAGGTGGAGATCCAGGCTTCGGCTTGGGGAGTGAATTAGAATGGGAGCAGCCAGACATAAACCAGGGCCCGTATGGGATGTTAACATTGCAAGTGGACGCTTCACCTGCTAGCCACAGTGCCAGCCTCCATTCCCTCACTTAAAAAAAAAATTATTTTTTATTGCAAAGTCAGATATACAGAGTGGAGGAGAGAAAGAGAGGAAGATCTTCCGTCCGATGATTCACTCCCCAAGTGACTGTAATGGCCAGAGCTGCGCCGATCTGTAGCCAGGAGCCAGGAACCTCCTCTAGGTCTCCCACACAGGTGCAGGGTCCCAAAGCTTTGGGCCGTCCTCGACTGCTTTCCCAGGCCACAAGCAGAAAGCTGGATGGGAAGTGGAGCTGCCGGGATTTGAACCAGCGCCCATATGGGATCCTGGCGTGTTCAAGGTGAGTATTTTACCTGGTAGGCCACACTGCCGGGCCCCCGTTCCCTCACTTTTAAAAACAATCTTTTAAAATAATTTTATTTGAAAGGAAGCATAACAGAGAGGAGAGAGAGAGAGGTGTCTTCTATCTGCTAGTTCAGTCTCCCAAGGGCCACAATGGCCAGGGCTGAGCTCATCAGAAGCCAGGAGCTTCCTCTGGGTTTCCCACGTGGATTGCAGAGTCCAAGGACTCGAGCCATTCTCTACTGCCTTCCCAGGCCATTTGCAGGGGGCTGGTACATAAGTGGAGCAGCCAGGAACTCAACACAGTATGGGAAAGGATGCCACCCTTTCTGTAGCCATTAAGATGATTTACTTGGGGCCTAGTGTGATGGCTCAGTGTCTCATCCTCACTTTGCATGTGCCAGGATCCCACATGGGCATCGGATTGTGTCCCAGCTGCTCTGTGGCCTGGGAAAGCAGTAGAGGACTGCCCAAAGCTCTGGGACCCTGCACATGTGTGGAAGAACTAGAATAAGCTCCTGGCTTTGGATCAGCTCAGCCTTGGCCACTGTGACTACTTGGGGAGTAAATCAGCAGACAAGATCTTCCTCTCTGTCTCTCCTTCTCTCTCTCTGTAAATTTGACTTTCTAATAAAAATAAATCCAAGAAAAAAATGAATTGCTTCAATATGGAGTTACTGGTGGCTGGCATGGTGGTATAGCAGGCTAAGCCTTTGCCTGCAGCACTCTATCCCCTGTTGGTGCTGGTTCATGTCTTGGCTGCTCCGCATCTGATGTACTGCTCCGCTGAGGGCCTGGGAAAGCAGAGAGGATGGTCTGAGTCCCTGGGATCGTACACCCACCTGGAAGACCCAGTAGAAGCTCCTGGCTCCCCACTTTGGATCGGCCCAATTCTAGCTGTTGCAGCCATTTGGGGAGTGAACCAGCATAAGGAAGATCTTTCTTTGTGTCTCCTCCTCTCTGTAGCTTTGCTTTTCCAATAATTTTTTTTAAAATATATGGAGGTACTTTCCATTTGCTCTAATACCTCTTAGCCCAGCTGTCATCTTGTAACTGGATGTCATAATTTTTTTAAGTTGGCCAAAGCTACAAAACCATTCCAACTTCATGACTCTCCTGAGAAACTCCTCTGCCTTAGACTCTGTTGCAGCCGTTTCAAATTTAGATTAGCTTGTGATTTTTTTTTTGAGGGGGGACAGTGTCTTCCACATATTGTTTAAATATCTTAGATGAAATGGTAGGATGAAAGGTCAAACTTTCAGAGTTTACAGCATGTCTTTTCTTGCTTGCTTTTGATGTGTGAGCCCTGGGATGCACACGCTGTGTGAGTTACGACTTGCCAAGGCCTTCACAGTCTTCTGAAATGGAATAAAGCCTAGATAAAGTGGGTGCTCCTTTTTTTTTAATTTTGTTTTGAAGTAGCCATTTTAAATTAAATGCACTGACCCTTTAAGATGTCATATATAACCATAGAACAAGTAAAACTAATAGGCTATTGGAATGCTCAAATGAGAAGTACATACCACTTAAACAAATGGAGCCAGACTAATTTGGAGGCACATTTTACAACTCAAAGCTGCCTTTTAGGAGGGGGAAAAGATAAAGCCCACTTACTAACTACTAGAACCAGCACCGGGTCTCTCCCCACAAACCTGGGGCTTTTTGTTGGAGTAGAATTCTGGTTTCCATTCTATCTCTTGCTACACTCTAAGGGAACTGCAGGCAAGAAAAATATGCAGAGAAAGCTATCAAAGTATTTAAAAGTTCTCACCCAAACTGAGTTGACATAACAAATAATCCAGGCAGATATAAAATCTGATTTCTAAATAATTCCCCATGCAAGAAAATACTTAAAAACACTTGGCTTTGGCCAGGTCCGGTGCTGGTCATTGCAGTCATTTGGGAAGTGAACCAACAGATAGACTTATCTCCTCCTCTTCCTAATTCTGCCTTTCAACTGAGCAAGCATAGCTTAAAGAGAGGAATGATGCTGCAGCAGGTGAAGCTGCTGTTTGGGATACCTGTAACAACTCTGGGGTGCTGCTGGTCCAGCTACCTGCTTAAAGCACCTTGGGAGGCAGCAGATGGTGGTGGCTCAAGTGCTGGGGTCTGGGGTCCGGCACCGTCAGCCTGGCCCAGCCCTGACAATGTCTGGCATTTGGAAAAGGGAACCAATTTGGATGGAAGATCTCTGTCATTCTTTCAATTAAGTGAATTAAAAAAAAAATTACTTTTATTGCAAAGTCAAATTTATGGAAAGGAGATCCAGAAAGATCTTCCATCCTCTGGTTCACTCCCCAAAGGGCTTGCAGCAGCTTCTTCCGAGTCTCCCACCTGAGTGCAAGGTCTCAAGGCTTTGGGCCGTCCTCCTCTGCTTTCCCAGGCCACAAGCAGGGAGCTGGATGGGAAGTGGAGCTGCCGGGATTTGAACCAGCGCCCATATGGGATCATGCCATTTGGTTTAGCCACTGAGCCTTCGTAATGGGTCCCAAATAAATAAACTTCTAACACTAGTGACAGTCCCTTAACAGTGGAATAGCAATGTAGACACATACCTCCTTTTGAGGAAAATTAGTTTTCCTCTGAAATTCATATTATTTCTCAACTCAGAGCTGAGAAGATGGCATTCAACTTGTACCAAGATAAAAGCATTATTTTTTTTTCAAACAGAATTGTGGTTACTTTCTCTCCCCGCCCCCCATCGGAAAGGCAGATTTACAGAGAAGGAAAGACAGAGAAAAATAACTTCTGTCCACTGGTTCATTCCCTAAGTGGTCACAATGCCTGAAGCTTTACTGATCCGAAGCCAGAAGCCACGCAGGTGCAGGATCCCAAGACCTTGGGTGTACTGCTTTCCCAGGTCACAAGCAGGGAGCTGGATGGAAAGTGGAGCCAGGACATGAACAGGTGAGGATTTAGCCACTGAGCCATAGCACCAGCCCCAGGCCATATGCTTTCACATCCAAATAAGTGACAGCAAGAATAACAAGAAAGTTGGGAATGGCAAGTCTTTTAAGTCTTCCACTCCCCCCTACAACAAGGTTCTCAATAATGTTTAGTTTGCTAGTTCCATTGGGTGCGTCGAATGAGAATTTCAATGTTGGTCTTTGGTCTAAGTCCCATTTAAGCAAAGTTTCAGTTCTGGTGCTTGACAGGAAAGTAGAAAGTTTCCTACTATGAAGGAAACTGAACCAACTACTCTGGTCTTCTTCCCAAAATAGCCTATCAAGTTTTGCTGATCGAGAACTCTGACAGAATCTGCTTGTATTCCTTGGGACAAAGAAAAGCCTAAGAGGGTAAAGGGAAAAATGTGCTACCAGGGTAACAGACTAGATGGCACCTTGCCTTTGTGAAGTGCTTCGCAGTTTACAAAACAGTTCTACTTAATATTATCTCTTGGGGGTTGAGCTACTTGCGAGGCAAACAAGTAAAGTATATACTACCCTCACTTTATAAAAGGATCACCAATCAGACTCAGAGGTTCACAGCCTGCTTAAAGGATGGGTCACTGGTTTTGTTGGCACTGAAAGCTGACTTCCCGTCCAGTGCTTTTTCTGCCCTTGCTGAGGAACAGACACTGCATGAAGGGAGGGCTTTCCAGCTTGTGTCAGCAAACAACATTCCCTTCTCTGTCCTCTCATTCAAGGGAGAAGTAATGGGTTAATTCAAGAGGAGGGCTGCAAGGAGGAGTCCATTAACAACATATTGGCTTCTAAATACACAAACATTCTAAAAGGGATGTTTGGTAACAGCACGTTCAAAATCAAGTCTTCAGAAGGAAAAGCATTTCAGTGCTTGCTTTTAATGAACAGAAAGGAACTTTCCTGTGGGCTGATGCTCTTGTAGGACAACTCCAGAAAAGTCAAGGCGGCACTCTGAGGTTTTGTTAATCAGTTTAATATATGTCCATAGGTAGGTTCATATGAATGCTTAAGTTACAAAATTAGCTGCCATGGTCCAAATGTGTGGGACTTTTAAGAAAGCTTATATTACTCAAAAGATAGCAAAGCATATCATCTTTGATTTCTAAAATGTATCTTAAAGATCTGTAAAACAAGGCTAATTCTAGAATTATATATAGCATTAAAGTAATTAAATTTCGTAATTTTAATAACTTACTTTCATGAACTGTTAAAAATATTACATTCTTCATCTCCCGATTTACATAGTTCTGTAGTGACCTAGAGAAAAACCAGTGTGAAATTCCCATGCAGTCACAAAGGCAGCAGTACATGCTGGTCTCACAACAGTTTGTTGTGACTGCCTCAGAAACAGACCGGCACGTAAAGCATAGAGCAGAAACACCCGCCACCCCATTCCCCTCAAAAAGCCCAACCCAGTCCCACACCTGGCAAAAATCACCTGGTACAAGTGTGACTTTAAGAAATGCTTTCTTAATAGGAAGCATTTATAAAATGCACAGGTCTGAACAAGCTCAATGCTTGTGCAGATACATGGGCCTCTCCCCAGAGTTTCTTCCCTAAGAAGCAGAACTCTCAATAGTTTAGGAAAAGTTATGTTTTAAAAGTATCTCTAATGCACATCCATGGCTATTTCTTTGCAAGAACATGCCCGGCCTCGGCTGTGGGAGAGCTCAGAGCGGAGGGAGAAGCAGAAATACACACCGTCGCGGAGACTGGGGCTTCTCCAGCAGCGCCCAGTGGGTTGCAGTGACAGAGAAACTTGGTACTTCACACGGACCAATGACCTGATAGCTGATCTCAGGTGAATTACTTAATTTTCATGCACTCGTTGAGTAAAAGAAAACATACAACCACTTCAGACACAGCATTTACATTGTCATTAGCTCATGGCATCAGGGAAGGAGAAAATAACCCTAGAATTTTTCCCTGTGTATTTCGGTATCCTAAAACCTACAGATTTTCTATAATACTGTTATCAACACCTCCCACCCACAAAAACATTTATTGCCTTATGTCTTGAGTCTCTGAAATTTCATTACTGCACATATTTAGTGTTCTGTATTTTACCTTTTTCACAAGTTTAATGTAGACGCAGGAAAAAAACACCAAGCAATGTTTATTGTGCAATTCTGGTAGTTAATTGTGAAATTGTGGTTTAGAGTTAATCTTCATTTCTATTTCAGTTGCCTTATTTAAATAGAAGCAACAACCTAATTATCCGTGAAATTTCATAATATCTTTTCAAATATCAGAGTACCCAAAGCACTGATGATTCATGTTACAATTTTAAAAACATTTAGAACCACAGATTTCAAATGTTATTCCTTTTATAAAATAATCAAAACAATTTGATTATCTGAAAGGAAATTATTGAAACAGCCCTTTTGATGACTCTACCACCTCAGTAAATCTCTAAGCCTGAAGCGTGATGAAGTCAGGATTTCCAGCTGCTGGGAACAGCTGCACGGCAAGGTGAGTTCACTGACTGGCATCTCTGTCTCCCAGCAAGCCAGAGCTTCCACACGGCACAGGACTCATCTCTACATGGCTTTCACTTTGATTTGCTTCATCTTCATCTGCTTCTTCTCCAGTTTCTTTTGCTCACGCCTCAAGGCGGCTTCCTAGAGATGTCGGGGGGAGGGGAGAAAAGAGAATCTAAACTAAGTTTTAGGTGTACATCTAACAAATCAAAGCCAGAGAAGTGCCTGTGTTAAGAATTAACACCATAAATAACACTCTAGAAGATACTTATAAAAGTAACCACTATTAATTATGCTAGTAGATGCAATGATTATTAATTATGCTAGTAGATGCTAGTAATGAGGCAAAAGGAAATAGAAATTGAGTTTTAGCTACTTCATTTCTGGTTCAGCTTCTTGCTGATATGACCGTGAAGCACCAGACGATGACACAAACACGTGGGATCCTGCCTCCTATGTCAAAGCACAGGTGGAATTCCTGGCTTCCGGCTTAGGCTGTCCCAGCCCTGGCAGTTGTAAGCATTTGGGGAGTAAATCAGCAGATGGAAGAGTTCTTTCTGTCTGTCACTCTGTCTTTCAAATAAAAATTAATTAACTGGAAGGAATCCTGTTATTTATCGTAAATCTCTTTCTGGCACAGACAGTATATCTGAACACAATACTTCAATTCATAGTTTTCAACTGTGAATTTATACTTCGCAGTCAGGAGGCTATGAATCCAAGACGAAGAAGCTTCAGGCCATTATTACCTGTATTGAAGAAAGCCTTAGAGGCCAGGTCAAATTAGGACTTCACTGTTGGTCGTTAGTGGTCACATACACTTAATGCTTATACTTTAACTACAATCACAAATGTCACATTTTTAGGCAATTGTTATGGAACTGTTTGATTCTGAGTTTGGATTCTCCTACTCTGGTAGTGCTGCTGCCTTCTGTGAGGGCTCAGTAGCAAGCAAACACCAGAGGACACCTTTCATCAAGCTATCTTATTCTGGGACAGCTATATGAAATAGTCAATGTTCCAATGTCATCTTCCCACCTCCCCAGTCATTACTTCATCAATATTCATATTGACTCTCCATATTATATGCTTTGAGTAAAACTACACAGAACATAGGGCTATAGCTGAGAAATATAGTTAACATATTTAAGACATATATTTATGTTAACATATTCAAGGAATATATTTACGTATGGCACTCCACATAAAAAATGCTCACTGTTGATAATTTAAAAATGTAAAAATATGAAAATGCAGGACCTAGAACTCCATCCAGGTCTCTCACACTTGGGTGGCAGTGGCCCAAGTACTTGGGACATTATCTGCTACTTTCCCAGCCACATCAGCAGGGGAGGGATTGGAAGCAGAGCAGCAGGGACTTGAATGTGTACTTGTATATGGGACTCCCATGTTGCAAGTGGTGCATTAACCAGCTGTGCCACAATACGGATCCCGTTTTCTTCTTCTTTTTGTTTTTTTAACCAATATTAACAAGATAGATTAAAATTTTACAACTGGGGTATGCATTTAGTGCAGTGGCTAAACACCACAGTTACCAGGGACATCTGCATTCGATGTGAGAGTGCCTCAGTTGGAGTCCTGGCTCCACTGTTATTCCAGCTCCTGGCTAATGCACGTCTTGGGAGGCAGCAGGGAAAAGCCCAAGGACTAGGGTCCTGTCACTCACACCAGAGACCTGGACGGGGCTCCTGGATCCGGCTTTAGCTTGGCCAGGAGCCCGGATTTCTTCTGGGTCTCCAAGCACTTGGGCCATCCTCCTCTGTTTTCCCAGGCAACAAGCAGGAAGCTGGATGGGAAGTAGAGCAGCCAGGACACAAACTAGCACTGATATAAGATTCTGGCACTTACTGTAGGTGGACGATTAGCAAATTGAACCACTGTCCAGATATCTAGATCTTTTTTTTTTTTTTTAAGATTTATTTATTTTTACTGGAAAGTTAGATTTACAGAGAGAAGAGACGGAGAAAGATCTCTGTCCTCTGGTTCACTCCTCAAGCGGCTGCAACGAGCAGACCTAAGCTGATCCAAAGCCAGAAGCCAGGAGATTCTTCCAGGTCTCCCATGCGGGTGCATGGTCCCAAGGCTTTGGGCCATCCTCAAGTGCTTTCTCCCACCACAAGCAAGAAGCTGGATGGGAAGTGGAGCAGCTGGGATATGAATCAGCACCCATACAGGATCCTGGCACATGCAAAGTTAGGACCTTAGCCACTAAGCCACGCTGCTGGGCCCCAGATACCCAGATCTTTAAAAACAAAAATGTTTTTAGAGCTGGATTATGGAATCTTAGTTCATAAAAATATCAAAACATGCTGAAGTTTGGAACATAACTAAAGCCTAAAATGTTCCTGAGTTTAAGATTATAGTTATGCTGGGCTTGGTGTGATAGCATAGCAGCTAAAGTCCTTGCCTTGAATGTGTCGGGATCCCATATGGGTTCTAATCTTGGCACCCCACTTCCCATCCATTTCCCTGCCTGTGGCCTGGGAAAGAAGTCGAGGACAGCCTAAAGCCTTGGGACCCTGCACCCGTGTGGGAGACCTGGAAGAAACTCCTGGTTGCAGGCTTTGGATAGGCTCAGCTCCAGCCCTTGCAGCCGCTTGGGGAGTCAATCAACAGATGGGACATCTTCCTCTCCATCTCTCCTACTCTCTGTATATCCGCCTTTCCAATTAAAAAAAAAAAAAAAAAAAAAAAAAATATATATATATATATATATAGCTATGCAAAAAAGAAAAAAACAGCAGCAAAATACTTTGTTGCTTCTATAACAAAATTTTAGATTCCATCTATCAGGCTTATCCATCAGATCATAACGTATATGTGCTGGTACTACCAAAATTCCTAATATCTAAGAAATGTGGCTTGAAAGATGAAAGGGAACTTTCAAAATCAGACTGTACTGGGGGCACAGGTTAAGTCAGATCATCTCCTAGGTTCAAACTCCACATAGAAAGGCTTGTAATAATAATCTCTGTAGTGCCATCAACTAGCAAAAATGTCCTAAATGCTGAGAAAGTGCCACAGTTTTCACCTATAAATGCTGCTACAGAATTACCTTAGCCACCAACATGGCACAAACGGGCATCCTGCTAGGTTTCAGCTTTCCCCAGAGGCAGGGGCTTTGGCCTCACCTCTAGCCTGCGCTGTTTCTCGGGGTCTTCCTCGTTCATGATTCGCTCCTTCTCAGCTCTCTTCTTCTCTTCCCGCCGAGACTGTGCTGCTTCCTGTCTCTGCACGTGAGTCAGCTTCAAGAAGTTCTCCTCCACTCGGGCACGGTTCTTATCGGCTTTTTGTTTGCCCTTTCCCCAAGACACAGAGTTTTCCATGAGAAATCCATTTTTATCCAACAGACGCAAATTCCCATTTAGTATGCTTTCAGAAGATACTCAAATATTCGATCACTGATCACTGACAGCCCGCCTCCCACAAGGCAAAAAATCCAACCAACCAATAAAAGGTACCAATTTATAATTACGGCTTTGGGGCTTACTTCTCTGTTGAGTCGGAACTTTTTGGCTTTGTCAATAGAATAAATCACCATGTTCATCAGGGGCAGCAAAGCCTCCATATCCTTTGGGTAAGTGTTACCTGAGCCAGGCACTGGAAAACAAAGCCATTTTCCTACTGAGTTAATACTTCTATGTCACTCAACTGTAGTTTGTTTGTTAACGAAAATTTTTTTTTACAAGTTTCTTAGGTAGTTAAAATGCAGCAGAAAATAGAAATTTAAGGGAGCTTGCATTCTTGTCCAGCAGGTTCACCTGCCACCGATGACAGCAGCATCCCACATCATACCACCCATTTGAGACCCCTCTGCTTTGCTGTCCATCAAGCTTCCAATTAATGCATGTGGAAAAACCGAGGAAGGTGGCTTACATAGGTTGGCCCCTGCTACATGGAGATGGGGAAGACATGTTACGACTATTTGGAGAGGGAACCAGCAAATGAAAGACTGCCTCTTTCTGCCTTTCAAATAAATATGTAAATAAATCTTAAACTAACAGCAATGGGCCACAGAGGACACTTACCGTTAAATGTAAACAGTAGTGTCCTCTTGGTGTCAGGAAGTTTCAACGGCTGACCTTCCCTGTCATAAGAGAGGAGGCTAGTAAGAAGGGACACAAGAAAGACAGCTTCCATGCACACAAACCACAGAATTCTCTCAGATGAACAAACACCTTCACATAACCAGGATGCTACAGTCTTGGCATCCCCAAGACACATCTGATCTGAGGCCAAAGGAAGCACACGGCCTTTCTGGTCCCCTTCTCTGTCAGACAGATGGGTGCTTTCCTAAGTGATCTTTACCCTGTTGTCGAACGTTTCCCATGCTGTCCCCTGCAGGTGAGGCATATTCCATTTCACCTGGTTGGCCAGAAATGACCCTAAATTTTAAAATGAGGCTCATAATTAATAATACTTTTTGCTTATTTTGATAGAACTTTGTTTCATTTCCAACTCTTATAAAACAGCTGATCTTTGACTTCAGACTCAGAACAAACTTAGAGGTAATCTACTATGACATATGTAACTTGGTCCTGTCGCTGAAGATTGCCTGTGTATTCTCTGACCAGCAGTTGCCCTTCCTGTAACACAAAAGGCTCTAGAAATGCTATGATTCTCCTCTGGTGCTATCGGGTTTAGCAAGGCAAGAAAGATGCAATGCTATACCCAGGCAGAGGGACACAGGCGGAGTCATCTTGACACACAACTAAGATCCAGACTGGCTTTTAGAAAGAAAAGGAGAGGGACAGTAAGACAGACCTTCTATCTCCTAGTTCATCACTTAAATATTCACAACAGTCGGGCCCAGGGCCAGGCCAAAACCAGGACTTTGAGAACATTCTTCAGGTCTTCCACATGGGTCGCAGGGACCCAACCATTCGAGTTACTGAGCTCTGCTTCCTGCAGTGTGCTTCGCCAGGAAGCTGGAGTGACGAGAGGCGTTGGGCCTTACCTCATGTGCTATGATACAGGATGCAGCCAGCGCAGGCAGAGCCTTAGCCACCGCACCAAATGCTTGCCCCTAGACTGACTCTGAATCTCAGCTCTACAGTCCATGAGAAGGTAATCTTTAATTAAAATTTAGTTCAAACAAATTCTGTCCCAAGGATAAACTAAGTAATCACGCTCTCTTCAATTAAAGCAAAGCCAGGGGACGGTGATGCCTGCACCCCATGTCGGAGTGCCTGAGTTCAGTGACTGGCTCTAGCGTCATGCTCCTCCAGACACTGGGAGGCAGCAGGAGACGGCTCCAGTGCTTAGATCCCTGCCATCACCTGGGAGACCCAAATGGACCTCCTGGCTCCTGGCTTTGACCTAGTCCAGTCCTGACTGGTGCAGGCAGTTGCATTTGGAGAGTAAATTAGTAGATGGAAGATCTTGCTTCAACTGTCTGTCTTACTCCCTTTCAAATACAACAAAAATAGATGAAAAAGATCACAAAGAAGCATTAAAAAAATTATATAACAGATTTGAAATAAAACACGGCAAACCAATTAATAGCAAATAAAGTAATAAAAGAACCTAATCTGCAAAGGAAACAGGGACTAGCACTTGCGTGTTTCACAGCACCAGCCTTAACCTGCTCTGCGGATGAGGGGAAGGGGGGCTCAGTCTGCGCCTCTTGTGTTTTCAGTGACCATTCATGATATTCACAGTCAAAACAGAGGAAAACTCACACGTCCCTCAGCAACCTCCCACCCCCATCTGGGAAGGAGAATTACATGTTTGAACACAAAAAGCCAGCTAGGAAAATTAATTTGAATAGTTTTATCTCATACTTACTCTTGCATAATTTTTGGACCAGAGAACTGGTCTGAAAAATGAACGGATTCAATCTTGTCAGCATAATGTGTAAGGAAATGAACCATCTGGAAAAAAAAAATTATTTTTAAAGTTTCATGCGTTTCCCTGTTTTCATAATATTCATCCTCCATGCTCTATTTCTGCACATCATGAAAACTTTTAATAAATTTAAATAAAGATTCAAAATGAAATTAATGCCCTTCTTGGTCACACCTATGACTAAATTCCTATTGACCAGAAAATATGTCTCAAAATAATATTCTAAACAAGAATGAAAGTACAAAGATAAAATGCTAAGATGACTGCAGGGGAATTCTTCATGACATGTCCCCCTGAGCTGAGAACTGTCTCTTGAGCAATCCTGCACTTTCCTGATACTGAGATGTGTCGTTACCATTACACAGCCGATGGAGACAAACAGCTCTCTCCACATCTCCCTCAACTCACTGAAGGTCCAAATTGTGCAGTGCGTGATGTAATGAAAAGAATTACTCCTTTCCCGAAAACCTCAGTCTTTGGCAGCATCAGAAACAATCTTCTCTTGATCTAGGGGGCGCGTCTTAACTGATCAAACTGTGCTTCTCTGACAAGTCAATCTATTGCTTAAAGACGGTGTTTTAGTATTTGTGTGCGAAAGGCGTACATAACAGTGCACTGCCATAAAAAGGAGACTTGTGCAGTGTTGCTGTAAGGGCCAAGGGCCAGGAAATGGATGCAGGCTAGCCAGGTACCTTTGTGTCCATCATGCCCTCTGTAACTTCTCCCATCTCTGACAAGATGGCCAAAGAATCAGGCAGTCCATACTTGGCTCCAGACTTAGGTTTATCACTACAAAACTCACTCTGGAAGAGAAATAATTGGAACATTTCATTAGGCACATACTTTGTTCTTCCCGAGAAAGTTACATTCTGACTCACTTCACACTGTGATATGGTTAACCATCCCAGCCTGTAAAGCTGAACATCGACACAGTGAAGAGGCACTGTTTCTACATATGTTTGAGTTGAAACTGTCACACATACCAGATCCTGCATCTCCTTCTGTAGTCGTACCAAAGCTTTCCGTGTGCCAACAGCAAACACATAGGTATCCATGTCTTCATCATTCATGGTTACTTTTATTTGCTTTAAAAAAAGAAAGAAAGAAAAAACAAAACTCACTTATTAGTTTCTGTGACAGGAAGATTTCTGAATGGCCCTTAGGAGCCCCCCTTGGGCCTGTAATGGTGCTGCAGAGACGCCGGCACTCCAGGGATGCTGGTGTCAGTCCAGTCCTGGCTGTTCTACGTGAATCTAGCTCACTGCTAACGTGTCTGGAAGACAGCAGATGATGGCCCAGGTACTTGGGCCCCTGACATCTATGTGGGACACCTGGATTGAGTTCCAGGTTCCTGGCTCAGCCTAGGTCACTGTGGCCATCCTCCATTGGGTGGCCGTTTCCCATTCCCAGGTACTGAGGCGGTTGGGAGGGTCAGTGTGGCTTCTCCTCTTATCTCCCCCCTTCCTCCAGATACAGGAAGAAGAAAAAGAAAATGTGGGGCCCGGCAGCGTGGCCTAGTGGCTAAAGTCCTTGCCTTGCCCGCGCCGGGATCCCATATGGGCACCAGTTCTATTCCCAGATGCCCCACTTCCCATCCAGCTCCCTGCCTGTGGCTTGGGAAAGCAGTCGAGGACGGCCCAAAGCTTTGGGACCCTGCACCCATGTGGGAGACCTGCAGGACATTCCTGGCTCCTGGCTCCAGATCGGCACAGCACCAGCCTTTGCACTCACTTGGGGAAGTGAATCATCAGACAGAAGATCTTCCTCTCTATCTCTCCTCCTCTCTGTATATCTGACTTTGTAATAAAAGTAAATAAATCTTAAAAAAAAAAAAAAAGAAAAAGAAAAAGGAAATGTGGAAATAATGGTATCACCCACTTTCCCCTAACCTTTACCCCCCCAGACTAATCAACTATGTAAACACTATAAAAAATAAAATACGATAAATAAATCCTTTTTACATATAATGTATCCCCTTGAGGTTACTGTGGTGTTGTGTGGCACAAAGTCTGTAATCAACTGGGTGTTGCCGAAAGGCCCGCTTAATGGGGAAAATGGCCCACAAACTTTTATGTTGAATAATGTTAGCGGAAGCTTCCTTCCTAATAGTCCCCCTCAAGAATTTTTTTCCTAAGATCTACTTACTTTTACTGGAAAGGCAGATTTACAGACAGAAGGGAGAGAGAAAATGATCTTCCATCTGTTGGTTCATTCTCAGAATGGCTGCAATGGCCAAAACTGAGCCAGTGTGAAGCTAGCAGCCAGGAGCTTCTTCCGGAATTCTACATAGGTGCAGGGTACCAAGGACTTGGACCATCCTCTACTGCTTTCCCAAGCAATAAGCAGAGCTGGACGGGAAGTGGAGCAGACGGGATGAGAACTGGTAACCATATGGGATGCTGGTGCTTGCAGGTAGAAGATTAGTTTGTTGAGCCATGACACTGGCCCCAAGGTATTTTATATTTGAAAAAGGAGAATGACAGTTCCCATATGCTGATTTTTTTTCCCAATGCCTACAATGGCCAGAGCTGGGACAAAGCTGGAGCTATGAAAGCAATTCAGTTCTCCCATGCGGGGGGGGAAGAACTGAATTATTCGCATAACAGGAACCCAAATACTTGAGCCTTCACTGCTGCCTCCCAGGGCCTCTGGCAGAAACAAGTCAGGAGACCAAGCTGGGCATCAAAATCAAATCCTCAGATGTGGGGCACACACATTGTCACTGGTAGGCTAAATGCGGCCCCAAATATTTTTCGTTAAAATCTGGCTAATAAAACCTGTCTAAACACAAGAGGATCATTGTTTGGGATAGGAAACAAGCTGCCAGAAAGTCCAAACATGATCTAGCAGAGCAAACTCTAAGAATTGTTTGTGGGCCTAGCGTAGTAGCCGGGATCCCAATGGGCACTAGTTTGTGTCCTACTGCTCCACTTCCCATCCAGCTCCCTGCTTGTGGCCGGGAAAAGCAGTCAAGGACAGCCCAAAGCCTTGGGAGCCTGGATTCACATGGGAGACCCGGAAGAAACTCCTGGCTGCTGGCTTTGGATTGGTTCAGCTCTGGCCACTGTGGTCACTTGGGGAGTGAACCAGTGGATAGAAGATCTTTCTCTCTGTAAATCTTTCCAATAAAAACATAAATAAATGTTAAAAAAAAAAAAAAAAGCAGTTTGTACAGAGAAAACCAACAGGAAGGTACATACCACTTGATCACTCATGGGCCTCATCATCCGGGCCAGGACGTTCAGTAAGTCTTGTCTCTTGAGGAACTAAAAAAAAAAAAAAAGAGAAAAGGGAGTTAACGCAATTACACTTTCCATTTACTATAAACAAGTCGCCTTGGAGGGAACATGAAATACTCTAACATCTATTTTAAAGCACCTGTGTCAGTTAGGAGAAACAGAGCTTTTGGGGCTCATTTCAGGTCAGACATGAGCAGGTAAGACACTGAATTTGGAGGATTAGGGATCCCAAGCGGAAGGCATTCTGGGAAGCCCGACTGTCCTCACCCGCAGCTGGATCAGCATGCCCTCGCAGCACACCCGGCCGGAACACCACAGGTTGTACACGTGCTCATTCTCCTGGGTCAGCCTCCCCGTGCTGGTGGCCTCTTTGTTCGTCCCATCGTCCCCTAGCAGTGAAAGCAATGAATGGGCATCACTAAAAATGCTGGGGCCTGAGCTGCCACCCCCCTTCTCATCCTGATCCCAGAATGATACAGCTTTAGGACAAAGATGAAAAGAAACAGGCACTACTGTTTTTATTTTTCACAATTCTGTTGTCCAAAAATTTAAAAAAAGACCAACTTTGGCATTACTTCCATGTCCCTTTCACGCTGATGACGACCAGGTTGGAGTATAAATCTTTGAGTTGGTGCAAAAAGAAACAAAATCGGTGTAAGCTCTCATGCAGTGAACAGGAAGTACCACTAGTATAAGCTACTCAACATTCCCTTACTGGGTCTCCTATAAGTCAACTTTTTTTTTTTTTTAAAGATTTTATTATTATTGGAAAGCCGGATATACAGAGAGGAGGAGAGACAGAGAGGAAGATCTTCCATCCGATGTTTCACTCCCCAAGCAAGCCGCAACGGGCCGGTACGCGCCAATCCGATGCCGGGACCAGGAACCTCTTCCGGGTCTCCCACGCGGGTGCAGGGTCCCAAAGCCTTGGGCCGTCCTCTCCTGCTTTCCCAGGCCACAAGCAGGGAGCTGGATGGGCAGTGGAGCCGCCGGGATTAGAACCGGCGCCCATATGGGATCCCGGGGCTTTCAAGGCGAGGACTTTAGCCGCTAGGCCATGCCGCCGGGCCCTATAAGTCAACTTTAATCACATCTTTTTTTCTAACATCAAAACGATAATGGAGACTTAACAGGATGATACTGCCAACTTTTATTTTAGATTAACAAAAAGTTCAAATTTCAGTAATTTTCCTATTCACTTAATTCATCAAGTGTAAGAAATTGTTCAGTCCCACCAAGAGCCTGATACACGACTGAAAATCACAAGGGGGTTAGCAGGGGCTGCAGGGGGCATCTCTGTTTCCAATTTCCTAGTAAGAAAGCCCTCTGAAGTAACAAACCGTGGAGAAAGCTGGGACTTCCAAGCAGACAGCTCCCAAGCATCCTGAATGCAATTTAACAGCTCAGACAAGTTTTAACTTTTCTGCTCTTCAATTCCATTAAGGAAAAGAGAAACTATCTTCAACTAAAGTATTGTTACAAAGGAGAAAGCCTGCAAAGCAGCTGGGCAATGACCATTAGTTTGCTAAGGAGCAGAGCAGGGGACCCATGATCCCCAGGCAAGCCCCAAACCCCCAGGAGAGCAGAACGCAGCCTCCCTCTGCTGCACAATGAGACACATTCCTCAAAGCGCCTCAATTCACCTCACCGGCGGCTCCAAAACTAAAGGGCCTGGAACCCGAGAGAACTTTGAGGAATTCTCAATTTCTAAAAGATGACCAAAACCATTTATCAGCTGATCCAAGACGTCAAAATGTCTTGGTTTCAGTCAAAATTTTGTCAAGCTGCCCCGAAAGCACTGTGTATGCTAATTCAATCACAGCTGTTTGGTAATAAATTAATAAAAGATGAATAATACAAGTCACTATATAAAACCAACAAATAGGGATCCCTGGGAGAAAAAGCAGCACATCTTTTCGGCAGCAGATGAGAGCAGTTAGAGGTGGACACTGTGGGTTATGAACTGTTCTTACCAGATTGTTTTCAAGCAGACAGCCGATCTGCAATGACCTAACTTACCCACTAAGGTAAAGTTGCTCTCCAAAAGCTCTCTGTGAGTGTTAAACCAGGCCTGAGCCAGGCGACTATTTTTATTCTTTCCAATGATGTAGTTCATGATATAGGCAAGCAGACCAGTCACCATCAAAATCTCCAGGTAATAACTCTCCCAGCTGTTCTGGAGGTGCGCAGGAACCTGAAGGAGCAAAGCATGGCTATTGGCTGCGAACGGAGTGGGACTCACAGCATGGAGAACGGGAAAACCGACAGACAAGTGGTACCTTACGTGACTGTTCCAGAACACGGTAAAACTTGGAAAATTACGCCCGTTTTGGTTTCCTAGCTCAACTTTATAAAAACTACCTAAGAAAATATAAAGATGATCAGTTGGGAGGAAAGGCTGAGAAACTGTACTAACCATGATTTTGAGTGCTAGCCCAAAATAAATTCAGTGTACATCCTCTTGTTTAATTCCTTCATAGACAAAACATACCTACAATAAAAAGAGGGGGTTGGATCCAGCGCGGTAGCTTAGCAGCTAAAGTCCTCACCCGGAATGCACCGGGATCCCATATGGGCACCAGTTCTAATTCCGACGGCCCCCACTTCCCATCCAGCTCCCTGCTTGTGGCCTGGGAAAGCAATCGAAGATGGCCCAAAGCCTTGGGACCCTGCACCCGTGTGGGAGACCCAGAAGAGGCTCTGGGCTCCTGGCTTCAGATGGGCGCAGTTCTGGCCCTTTCTGTATATCTAACTTTGCAATAAAAATAGATCTTTGAAAAAAACTTTGCTTCTCTAGGTTTGGGTTTTTAATTTTTTTATATTTTTTTAAAGATTTATTTTTATCTTTATTACAAAGTCAGATATACAGAGAGGAGGAGAGACGGAGAGGAAGATCTTCCATCCAATGATTCACTCCCCAAGTGAGCGCAACGGCCTGTGATGCGCCGATCCGATGCCGGGACCAGGAACCTCTTCCAGGGCTCCCACGCGGGTGCAGGGTCCCAAAGCATTGGGCCGTCATCGACTGCTTTCCCAGGCCACAAGCAGGGAGCTGGATGGGAAGTGGAGCTGCCGGGATTAGAACCGGCGCCCATATGGGATCCCGGCGCATTCAAGGCGAGGACTTTAGCCGCTAGGCCACGCTGCCGGCCCTCTAGGTTTGGGTTTTTATCAGAAGAATGTCAAGCCCTTTCCCAGATCCCACTGTTACATTACCAGCCATGCTATATCACCAATTACATTCTTGAGATTAATGTCACCAAGATATTTTGTGGATTAGTTGGGAACTCATAATTCTGTATACCTACATCAACAATTGTTATTGGGTCTTTGTTTTTGCTAGAAGTAGTATCTGGCTTGTCTTCGTAACCTTCGAATTCTTCATCATCATATGGTTCGCTCTCGGTATCTCCCTCCTACAAAGATGAAGCACAAGCTGTTTTCTTCTACAAATGTCACAAGCAGTTCTGTCTTGCCTGGCGGGCTACACTTACAGAGGAAAACGTTAAGACGTAAGCAGCAAGCACAGAACACAGGGATAGTAAGATGACCAAAGGGCACGCACTTTCAAGTGTAAGATAAATAAGGTCTTGAGATACAATACGCAGCCTGGCGACCTCAGTGAATAATGTACTGGACAAGTGATCTCTGCTCAGAGGTACACGAGAGGCAGCCGTCTGAGGTGGCGATTCTCTACGCAGCTTGGTGGTGGTGATCATTTTATATGGTGTGTGCATTTCAACACACCGCATTGTAGCCCTTAAATACAGGCAGTTTCTGTCATTAATTTAAACACCACCAAAAGTGATGATTTCCATACTTTTGAGTCCAGACTTCTGAATGACAAAATTCTCACCCACACGTGGCATCCACTCTCTAGATCCACTCCCAGCTGAGAGAAAATCAGTTCATCAGGTGTAAAAGGCAGGCACATGCTACAACAGGTCCGGAAGACTTGCTCTATCCACTGAACAGAAGTGAAGGTTCCAGAGAGGTCTCTCTAGACCTGCGTCTTACTTTAGACATTTCGGAAGCGTGCCAGTTACAGATCTTCCCATCCTTCAGTTCCCCCAGGGCATCAATCCAAAGCAACCTCACCTGAGTGTCTGCATCTTCAAAGTCTCCTTCTTGGTTTTCATCCTGCCCTTCCAGCTCCACTGTCGTCTCGTCTTCGTCGTCCTCGGTCGTCACCACGCGCTGAGGAGAGTCGGTGACCGAGTCCTCCAGCACATCCTCGAATTCAGCAAAGTCGTTATCGTCATACTCCACTATGTCATCCTCGTCCTCAAAGTCGTCAAACTTGGCTTCAGAGACGCTCGCAAACACCAGAAGGACAACACAAAAAGCACGGAAGGCTTTCATTGCACCTCAGAAATAAGCTTCAAAAGAGAAAAAATGAAAACCGACTCTAAAATGGAGTTACCATGTACAGTGATCAACCTGCAGAATTAAAAAAAAAAATTCTCCTACTTTTCTCTTATTCAGTTCAGATAACATTATATGGAAGCAAACAAAAAGCAAAGTGGGGACCAAAGGCTTGGGATCCAGTCTAGATTCTGTCATTAGCTACCCGAAAAAATCTTGAACATTTTACTTATTTTCCTTAGGGCACGTTCTCTACAATTCTGTGAACACAATATTCACTAAGGATGAATATTCATAAAGGATCTTTGGTACCTTTTGGAGTAAGATGCTACCCATCCTTAAGGTCACCTTTGTGTGGTCATGGTCACCATAAGGGCAAACACAGAAAACAGAGTGCTGGCCACGGTTCTAAATGCTCCACAGACAGCAGCCAAGTTAACGCACCAAAAAAATGGCTTGTTTTCTCTTGCCAACAGCCTTCTGAGGAAAGCAGCAATAACAACCCCCATTGCACTGATAAGGAAAATGAGGCCAACATTTGCAAAGCAGTGTGATCGCTAGCCAACAGAGCTGTGATCTCATCTGACTTTCACTTCAGCATGTAAGCTGGAGGGTCTAGTGTGATGGCTCAATTGGCTAATCTTCTACCTGTAAGCGCCAGAGTCCCATTTGGGTGCCAGTTTGTGTCCTGTTCTGCTCCACTTCCCTTCCAGGTCCCTGCTTGTGGCCTGGGACAGCATATAGCCTTAGGACACTGACCCACGTGGGAGACCTGGAAGAAGCTCCTCTCCTGGTATTTTGAGGCAGGTGACCCAAGAAATGGCTAAGACATGCAGATAAAATAGCATTTAACTGACAGTGGCAGGAGTGAAATAGAAAACTCATTTGACAGCTAGTTAAATATATATATATAAATATATAAAAATACATATAAATAAATAAATAAAAATGTAACGTGATTGGAAATCAAAAACACCAGGAAAACTTCTGGATAACCGGATCAAAAGCTATCCTTGCCAGAGAAAGGACAAAACAGGAGAGGGCCTGTGCTGTGACACATGGGATAAGATGCCACCTGCTGTGCTGGCAATCCTTATCTGGGTGCTGAAGGGAGCAGAGGATGGCCCAAGAGCCTGGACAGCTGCCCTCCAGGACGCAGGGATGGTACTCCCTCCCGGCCCACACCCGGCTGTTGTGGCCATTCGGAGAGCGCTGGATGGAAGACCCTCTTCCTCTCTCGCTCTCATTCTGCATTTCAAATACATAAAGTTCTTTTCCTCTTTAGATCCTAGTCTTAAGCTTTTTCAGAGCGAGGCAACAAAGTTAACATGAGTGCAGTCGGCGGGATGAACAGACCGACAGACAAGCTCAGTTTCTTAGCATGATCAGCTCACAAAGGCTCCATCAGGGTTATCTGGCCTCGCAGCCTTCGCCCTTCTGGGTCTCCGCTGCACCTGTCAGCTCCTTTCTCAGAACGCACAGGCTCCGGGAAGCCAAGCACGGCACAAGCGCCAACAAGTCGGGCTGCTCACCTGCTGCTGCAAGTGGGCTTGGAGACCAAAGGGCCGTCGCCAAAGCGGAGCAGTCACTCCCGTGTTGCAATTTCAGATCAGGCCTTTCTGACGGCGGCCCAAATGTGACATCTCTAGGAACTGGGTGGACAAGCCTCTGTGTGTGTCGTTACCCGCGTTGAATAAAAACACACTGACATTCGGGGAAGTCAGAGTCTGTCCAAGCACTCGCTCGTTTCCAGCACGGGCAATCAATCTGTCCTAACGTCCACCTCCCGATCTCCCCGTCGCGCTCTCCCTACGCCCTTCAGCGGCCTTTGCTCACCGCTCTGCAGGAACGAGCCCCAAGACTTCCTAAAAAACGACCCCTGTCCCCTCTCCTCCCCTTCCCATGCGTCCACAGAAGGGTGACTATTTCAGCAGGTTGTTTTTAAAACGTAAAAAGACGGGAGACGTCAGGCGGCGCGAGGTGGAATGCCGGTGTCCACCGGCCACTCTCCGCTCGCCCCGGCCCCACCTAGCCAGGCGCCACAGCTCACCACCCACCTGCTTCCGAGGCTACACCCGGGCCCGGCAGCCCCGCGGCTGCCACGTCCGCACCCGCCGGCCTCCCGGAGCAGTCGCCGTCCCCACCGTAGCACGGCCGCCAGCGGGACGAGCAGGCTCAGTCACGCCGCGCCGCTCTTGACGCACACTCAGCCGTCCGTTACGCACAAGGCGTGCGGCTCGTGCGCGCCTGCGCGCTGCTCGTCGGGGCGGGACGCAGCTTCGGGGCAGTGCGAGCTCCAGTGAAGAGGGACTGCTGGGTAAAATTACATAATCCCCGCCCCTGGGGCCGGAACTCTGGACGCCGATCCCAGCCCTCTCCACTAGGGTTCAGTGACAGCGCCCTGAACCGGTGCTCCGGAAGTAAAAGGTGGCCATGCTGTACGGGACCACGTGGTCACAGCCGTGGAGGAAAAATATTGCCGCTATGTCGTTTCCGGTGAATTCTCTTTTCACTTGGGATTTTTTTTTTGGGGGGGCGGCTCTGTGTGTCGCTGCTGTTGCCTTTCGTTTCCACACACACTTTCTAGGCAAGCCATAGGCACTGTTGACCTAGCAGCAGTTTCCTGTCAGTGTTAGGAGACTTCGATAGGCCGTTCTGGAGCTTTACGGTGCGGAGCCGGGCGCCTTCCGGGGACCGCGGTCCGAGGCCCCGCCCTTCGGGCCTCACTCCGTCCACTGCGCATGTCTGGAGTGCGCTTCCCTCTGCTCCCCTCCCCCGTCAGCAACGGGCCGAGAGGCGGCGGCGGCGGCGGCGAAGGGGGCGGAGAGGGAGGAGCGCGGCAGGACCGAGTCCGGCCCGCGCGTACTTCGGTCGGGGGGATTCTCTGAGCGCCGGCGGTAGTACCAGCTGCCGCTGCAGCCGCAGCAGCCAGGTTGGTGCGAGCGGGGTCGGGACGCGCGGCTGCTGGCCCTCGGGGGCAGTGGAGGCCACCGCGGGGCCTAGCGAGGCACCAGGAACCGCGGCCTCGCTTAACAAAAGAGTCGGCGGCTCCTCGGGCGGCGGGCGTGCGGGCGGCCGGGAGGGAGTGGGAGTGCGGGCGGAGGCCCTGGACGGGAGCGTGGGATCTGCAGCTCCCTCCCACGCTCTTCGGCGAGGCCCGGTTGGCGGCTTTCCGGAGGTGGCGCCTGCTGGGAGAGCGGGGAGGAACGTGCGGGGAGCCGGCCTCCCCGCAGCAAGCTGTCAGTCCCCGAGGCGTCCCGGGAGAGGACTGTGAAAGGCAGAGTGGGCGATCGGGAGGCGTTGCTGGTGAGCGTGACCACGGTCACCCACGGGGCTTTGTGGCCTTCTGTGGGATTAGATGTGGAGACTACCTGAGAGTAGATCCAGCAAGCGCACGCGTCCGGTTCCGCACGCATGTCAGGGAAACCCTCGGACGCATCGGGTTGGGGAGGTCGCTGCCTCCCTCTCGCCCTCCTTGGTCCCCTCCTCTTGAAGATTGTCCTTCAGCTTCCTGTGGCTTCTCCGGGTCTTTTTGTAAATAATGTTTTCAGCTCTGTGTTCTTCCCCCCTCCTCCAAATCTACACACACACACACACACATGCACACACACACACTTACTCCCTCAGGAACTCCTGCTAGGTGTTAATTCTCTTCAAACTTTTCAGAGCCACGCCCAGTCCAGGCACAAAGAAAGTGAGCAGTACACAAAGTCGTTTTCAGGCCTTAAGCCGTGGGAAGAAAAATCTTGTGGCACCTCCAAGGAATGTTAGGCAGTCCTAATTCGTAGTTCCTGCCAGGACGATTTCCGTCAGCGCCTGCTGTGTCCTAGGTGTTCCACGTGCCCCGAGGAGATGCATTTTGGCGCCAGGTCCTTAGGTGAGGGGTGCAGTGGGACAGCTGGCTGGATGAGCGGGCTGATTTTATAAGCCGCTGGCCTGCAGGGAGGTAAGGAGGGGGGTGAGGCCTGGATGTCCGTGGGGGACCGGGCTGGCTTGGTAGAGAGAGGAGAGCAGGAGGAGAGGGTGACTGGACAGGCCCACCTTAGAGGCTCAGGGAGGGTGTGGCCTTAACCCCACCAGAGACTAAAGCCTTCTTAGAATTTTGAGCGGCGAGTGATAAGGTCTGGCTTACAGTGTAATAGTTTTAGCAGAGTGCTAGAGTTCTTTAAGTTTGTATTTTATCACATTGATAGTTATAGCACCAACTCTGTTTGTTTAAGATAACAGGGGATAGATATGCGTCTAAAAATGACCGTAACTCAGCAATTACTTATATTTGGCCATAAAAGAGTGTGATGTGATTCCTGAGTTTTAATGCAGGTTATTAAAGCACTGACAGAAAGCATATCATTTTTTTTCAAGAATAATTTTTTTTAAAGATTTTTTTATTGAAAAATCAGAGTTACAGAGACAGATCTTCCGTCTGCTGTTTCATTCCCCTAGGGGCCGCAGCGGCCGAAGCTGAGCCTATCCGAAGCCAGAAGCCAGGTGCTTCTTCCATGTCTCCCATCTGGGTGCAGGGTCTCAAGGCCTTGGGTGTCCTCTGCTGCTCGCCCAGGCCACAAGCAGGGAGCTGGATGGGAAGCAGAGCAGCTGGGGCATGAACCGGTGCCCATATGGGATCCTGGTGGTTGCAAAGCAAGGATTTAGCCACTAGACTATTGCGCCAGACCCAAGAATAATTTTTTTGTTTTGTTTAAAGGTTTCTTTATTTTTCTGTGAAAGGCAGATTTACAGAGAGGAAGAGAGCAGAGACAATCTTCCATCCACTGGTTCACTACCCAAATGGCCACAGTGGCTGGAACTGAGACGTCCTCTACTGGTTTCCCAGGCCGTGAGCTGGGAGCTGGAACTGAAGTGGAAAAGCTAGGACTCCAAGTGGCACCCCTGGGGAATGCTGGCGCTGAAGGCAGAGGTTTACCCTGCCTCCACCAAGGCAGTAATGTTTTCATTATTAGGTAGAGCAGTTGGTAGTCAGCTGTCATTGTCTTCTCCCAGGTCCACAGATGCAAGTAGTGGTATGGCTTGTAAGATAATGGGTTGTTTTTAGTCTGCTGGTGTTCTTTTTCTTCTTTTGGTAATTAAGGAGACAGAGAAGCAAGCGCTCATCTGCTGGTTCACTCTGCAATGCCTACAAAAGCCAGGTAGGGCTGGACTGGACGAAAGTCAGACAGTGTGAACCCAATTCAGGTCTCTGCTGTCGGGGGGCAGGAACCCAGTCACTGCTGCCTCTCAGGGTCTCTGTTAGCAGGAAGCCCAAGCCAGGAACTAAAGCCAAACATGAGTGCAGGTGTGCCTACCAGGGAGGTAGGCTGCTTAGCCAGGGGCGGGACGCCCACTGGGCACATCTGCTCTTAGCTTGCATGTTCCCATGCTTCATCTGGGTTTGAACTCTTGTAAGGGGTTAACCCTGGGGCCTGTGCTGTGGTGTAACAAAAAGCTGCTGCCTGTGGTGCACACATCTCATATGGGCGCCATTCGGATCCAGCTCTTTGTTAATGTGCCTGGCAGAGCTGTGGAAGATGGCTCAAGTGCTTAGGCCTCTGTTGCTATGTCGGCCTGCAAGAGCCAAGCCAGGCTGGCCCAGCGGCGGCCGTTTGCAGGCATTGGAGAGTGAACCAGTGGACATAAGACCTTTCTGTCTCTCTAGCCCTCACCAACTGCCTTTGAAGTAAATAAGCAAGAATTTTTTTTAAATTAAAAATGAAGCTTACCCTCACTTGTGAAGCTGTAGTAGTCTGTTGCATGGTCAGTGCTTGTGGCACGTCAGAGTGAGATCCTTGAGCTGAAAGAGCTGCAGAAGGAGCTAGTTCCTGCAGAAGTACTGCTACGTGTAACTGTAGGAAGCATTCCATCCCTACCCTGGGCCGAGCTTTGTTAAGTGGGTTGTTGCGCGGAAACAGTTTCCTCCTCTCCTGTTTTAGTTAGGGAGATAATCTCACCATTTTACAGATGAGGTTCAGGAAAGCCAAAGTTTACTTGGAGCTCAAGTTAAGTTAGTGGCAAAACTAGTTTTGAGCATAGCTAGTCTGTACTGCTTCATTCTTCCGTTAGGCATTTGAGTGCCAAAGCTGCACCAAGCAGGGTTTGATGCCATCTCGAATTTTTCTGCTCAGCCAAATTCTGCATCTCCTTGAGTCTCCTTTACATTGAACAAACATGACTAATAAGTACTTACTCGGGAAAACATGCTGTAAGAGTTTTAAAAACAAATAAAAAACAAACATTGGACAGTTTTCTCAAAGCCCTGGAGCTGGAGGAATCACGCAGGAGCAGAAGTGCTGGACCCGGCACTGTAGCCTAGCAGCTAAAGTCCTCACCATGCACACGCCGGGGTCCAGTATATGCGCCAGTTCTAATCCTGGCAGCCCCACTTCCCATCCAGCTCCCTGCTTGTGGCCTGGGAAAGCAGTCGAAGACGGCCCAAAGCCTTGGGACCCTGCACCCGCGTGGGAGGCTTGCAAGAGGCTCCTGGCTCTGAATGGGTGTATTTCTGGCCATTGCAGCCACTTGAGGAGTGAATCAGTAGACAGAAGATCTTTCTGTGTCTCCCCTCCTCTCTGTATATCTAACTTTCCAATAAAAATAAATCTTAAAAAAACGAGAAATGCTGAAGCATCCAGTGTTTTAAGGCCAGAAGGCAGGCTTGAGGCAGGTTGATACTACTTGTCTGGGTAAATCCTGCTCCTGTCATTGTTGTATTCAGGGTAGGCTTTGCCAAACGGGACTTCAGCAGCTGCAGTGAGGGAGGCCATGAGAGCATCCATGGAGCAGGCAGAATATTCACTAGAGGACCTGGTTTTCTTGGGAGATTGGGTGCCTGCAGGAAATGCCTGGGGAACACAAAGGGTGGAACTGTTGATGGCAGGGTGCAGAGTCTCATTCCAGCCCACCTGAGTTACAGTGCAGGGCCACCAGATGGAAGAGAGGGACAGAACCAGAAGTGGGGGCCCAGGTTCTGGTAAAAGAGGGTTTTTCCTGAACATCTGCCTGTCTTCTCTCTTTGCTGTGACACAGTGTATTATTGAAGTTTCTCTTAGAGACAGAGAGCGCTGCCACTGGTTCACTTTGCAGATGCCCTGCAACAGGCCAGGCTGGCTGGGCCACAGCTGGGACGCAGGGACACTAGAGCGTGCGTGTGGGTGCCAGGGCCTGGGGCACCCTTGCTTCCTCAGATCTGTGGTAGCAGGCAGCTGGAGTCAGGAGCTGAACCTGGCATCAGGTATGCCCCATTGCAGTTGCCAGGCTGGACTACTACTGTGCTGAAGGAAGTGGAGATTGATTTCTTATTTTATTGTCTTTCACACTCTTATTTGTTTTATACTTTACTATATAGTATCACATCTTGTAGATTATGGAAGCTTTGCTGCCTATAATGCTGCCTCTGGAAGGTATATCACCACTGTTTTTCCAGTAAATCAGGCACCTTTTTTTATGATTCATTTTTAACTTTTTTTTTTTTTTAATTGGAAAAGCAGATATACAGAGAGAGAGATGTTCTATCCGCTGGTTCATTCCCCAAGTTGCTGCAATGGCCACTGAGCCGATTTGAAGCCAGGAGTCTCTTGTGAGTCTCCCACGCGGGTGCAGGGTCCCAAGGCTTTGGGCTGTCCTCGACTACTTTCCCAGGCCACAAGCAGGGAGCTGGATGGGAAGTGGGACTGCCGGGACACGAGCTGGTGCCCATATGGGATCCCGGGGCCATGCAGTGTGAGGACGTCAGCCACTACCTACTACACCAGGCCCTCAAATTAGATTTTTTAAAAAAATTATTTCCAAGGCAGAGAGATCTTTGCTTGCTGGTTCACTCCCTTAATGTCACAGTGGCTGGGGCTGGGCCTGGCCAGGGCCAGTGTCTACAACTTAACCGGAGTCTCCAGATGCATGGCAGGGACCCAAGTCCCAAGTCATTACCTGCTTCTCAGGGTGTGCGTAAGCAGGAAGCTAGGATTTAAAAGGAATCTTTTAAAAGAAAAAAAATGCTGGACTTTCACAGATATATTTGTATTTTAGAGTAGGCCTAGTCACTTTCAGCTTCCTCACAAATTGTACGACAGTCTAAAAATAGATGTCCAAATGCCATTCTAAATCCTTAGGGTCTTTTTTCTGTGAGGATTTTTAAGTTTTTGTTGGAAAGTCAGATTTACAGAGAGAAGGAGACAGAAAGATTTTCCATCTGCCTGTTCACTCATCAAGTGGCCACAGTGGCGGAGAGGAACTGTTCCGAAGCCAGGAGCCAGGAGCTTCTTCCATGTCTCCCCTGCGGGTGCAGAGTCCCAAGGCTTTGGGCCATCCTCGACTGCTTTCCCAGGCCACAAGCAGGGAGCTGGATGGGAAGTGGGGGCAGTAGGAATAGAACCAGCGTCCATATGGGATCCTGGTGGTTGCAAGGTGAGGACTTTAACCTAGGCTAATGCACCAGGCGCCAAATCTTTAGCTTTCAATTTATTTATTATTTTTAAAGATGTATTTATTTATTTTATTTAAAGGTTTATTTTATTTTTATTACAAAGTCAGATATACTGAGAGGAGGAGAGACAGAGAGGAAGTGGAGCTGCCGGGACTAGAACCAGCAGCCACATGGGATCAAGGCGAGGACCTTAGCCACCAGGCCACGCCGCCGAGCCCAAGATATATTTATTTTTGTTGGAAAAGCAGATATGCAAAGAGGAGAGACAGAGAAGAAAATCTTCCGTCCGATGGTTTATTCCCCAAGCGGCCGCAACGGCCAGAGCTGAGCCTATCCAAAGCCCGGAGCCTCCTCCAGGTCTCCCACGCAGGTACAGAGTCCCAAGGCTTTTGGGCCGTCCTCGACTGCTTTCCCATGTCACAGGCAGGGAGCTGGATGGGAATTGGGGCTGCCAGAATTAGAACCAGTGCCCATATAGGATTCTGGTGCGTTCAAGGTGAGGACTTTAGCTGCTAAGCTATTAGGCGGGGCCCTAGTTTTCAATTGATAAAATATATGTGAAAATGTTACCTTTTTTTCAAGGTTTATTTTTATTTGAAAGGTAGATTTTCAAAGAGAAAGGGAGAGACAGAAATGTTTCATTTACAAGTTTACTCCTCAAATTGCTACATTGGCCAAAGCTGAGCTGATCCCATCCTGGGAGCCAGGAGCTTCTTGCAGTTCTCCCACATGGGTGCAGGGTCCCAAGGACTTGGAGCACCTTCCACTGTTCTCCCAGACTATAAACAGAGAGCTGGGCCGGAGGGGGAGCAGCTGGGGCAGGCACCAGATTGCATATGGGCTGCAGGCATCGCTGTAGTGCCCTCTGTCAGCCGTTTGTATGTGTACAGCTTGGTGGTGTTGGGACTACATTGTTTTCCTGCCATCACCACCGGTCAGCCTTTGAACTCTTGTTTGTTTTTTCTTTAAAGATTTATTTTATTTTTACTTGAAAGGTAAAGTTACAGGAAAAAGAGACACAAAGAAAGATCTTGCATCCTTTGGTTCACCACCCAAATGGCTGTAATGCCGGAGCCAAAACAAGCTGAACCAAAGCCAGGAGCCCGGAGCCCCCAGGTCTCCCGTGACGATGCCAGCACACAAGGCTTTGGGCCGTCCTGCACTGTTCCCCCCACTACAGGCAGGGAGGTGGATGGGAGCGGAGCAGCAGGACTTGAGCTGGTACTCGTGTGGGATGCTGGTGCTGAAGGCAGAAGGTTAGCCTGTTTTGCCATGGCTCTGATCCTGAGCTCCCACCCCAACCCCCCCCTTTTTTTTTTAATTTTTCAAGTTTTAATTTAGGTAATTCAGTGTAACATGGATTTTAGGTCTTGTTGAAAACAGCCACGAACGTGGACTGCACATGGTCCTATCTTGTTAACTTTATCATCTCTGCCTGGAGTTTTAAAATTCCATCCTTAACTGGAACTAGGTTAGCTCCAATAGTTGATTCACTCCTTTGCTATTTCCCGGTCTCATCTTCCCAAAGGTTCACATCTGGTAAAATGGAGGACTTGGAAACAAGTGCAGGGTTTTTGTTTTGTTAGATTTATACTATGTAGGCCCTTCTTTTTCTTTATCAGATCCAAAGAGATAGTTGTCATCCTCATTTTTATATCTGCAGCTCCATTTCCTGTGACATCTTGTACATTAGCAGATCTGTATTTGCCCAAAACTTACTTTCTTTTTTTTTAGGATTCATTTGTTGTTGTTTTAGATTTATATATTTTTATTGCATAGGCACATATACAGAAAGGAGCAGAGACAGAGAGTAAGATCTGTCTACTGATTTATTCCCCAAACAGCCGCAAGTGGCTGGAGCTGAGCCAATCTGAAGCCAGGAGCCAGGAGCTCTACACGGGTGCAGGGTCCCAAAGCTTTGGGCTGTCCTCAACTGCTTTCCCAGTCCAGAAGCAGGGATCTGGATGGGAAGTGGGGCATCTGGGATTAGAATCGGCACCCATATGGGATCCTGGCGTGTTTGAGGCGAGGACTTCAGCTGCTAGGCCACTGCGCAGGACCCAGTTCATTTGTTTTTATCGGAATTGCAGAGTTACAGAGTAAAAGAGAAATGGAAGGATCTCTTCATCTGCTGGTTCACTCCCCAAATGGCTGCTACAGCCAAAGCTGGGCCAGTCCTAAGCCAGGAGTCAAGGCTTCTTCCGGGTTTCCCACATGATGCAGGGTCCCAAGTCTGGGCTATCCTGTACTGCTTTACCAGACCGCAAGCAGGGAGCTGGATGGGAAGTGGAGTAGCTGGGACATGAAATTGCATCCATTTAGGATCCCGGTGTTTGAGGGGGAGGATTAGCCAGTCAAGACATTGTGCTGGCTTCAATCCAAAACTTGTTTTCAGTTGCAAAGAAATTTTATTTGCAGTGTGACCTAGAAAAATGTGGAAAGAAGGGGCAAAGGGAAAGTCCTCCTGGAGAGGGCTGGGAGATGGAGTGCTTTCTGAAAGGAAGGAGGGAGAGACAGCCCCAAAACTTGGCTTTCTGCTGTCTGGCTGGTTTTTTCCTGCACATAAGACTTGATGTGTATTATGCCGGTGTAGTGTGTGACACAGTCGGCTGGCGGAGGCCTGGAGACTGCTTGCTGTGGCACATGCTCCTTGGTTTGGCTCTTGTCCTCCAGATTGTGATTGAGTGCTGTGGCACCAGTGGGGCTTTGTGGGCTGTGCCTGGGAGCTGGGGCATGGAGGAGTGCCCGTAGTGAGGTCTGAGGGCAGGAGGTCACAGAACTCCAGCTTGAGGCTCAGTAAACAGAACCCTTTCTTCTCTCCCCGGCCCTTGCACTCTGTCCCCAAGTGTGACTACTCTAAGTACCTCCTGTGGTAGACTCTGGAGTACTTGTCCTCTAACCGGCTCACTTAGCACGGGGTCCTCGGCATTCTCATCTGTATTGTGATGTGTAGCAGGCTGTCATTCCTTTCTGAAGGCCAAGTGTAGGGTGTTCTGCTTGAACCCCATATTGTTTATCCATTTTTACAAGTATGATACAGTTTTCCACATCTGAAACATTACGTATTTCTACCAGCAGTGTATGTTGATTCTGGTTTCTACGCACCTGCCAGTACTTATTTTCTGATGTGTGTGCGCCTGCCATCTTAATGAATGTAAGGGTGACATCATTGTGTCTGTGATTGGTATTTCCCTAATGATTAATTTCATTCAGCCTTCTGAATTATCTTTGAAGAAATCTCAAATAGTTTGCCTGTTTTAAAAATTGTGCTGTTTCTTTTTTTTATTTGTTGTCATGTTGAGTGTGTGTGTGTGTGTGTCTAGTGGAGCTTCCCCTGGTGAAGGAAGCCACATGGTAAATGCTTGCTCTGAAACCAGTTGGTGTATTCCTCTTCTCTGGCATTGGTTTGAGAAGTGTTTTTTGAGACAGAGGTGAGTTTGCTGGGGTGGTGGGAAAGATGGTGTGACTGATAGTGGGAGCTTCTTTTCTCCTATGAGTTCTAATACTGACATACCATAAGGTCTGACTTGCCCCTCTTTGGCCATCTGTCCTCTCTGCTAGCTTATCTACGTGGCACAAATGCAGACTCCTTATATCCTGCCAAACCTACAGCTCTACCCTAGATCAGTTTCCCTCGAATTTCAGAGTCTACCTGGCATCTCTCCTTAGTTCTGCTATAAACACTGAGCTCATCTCACCTTGAACCTACTTTTTTAAGTCTGGTCCTTATTTCAGGTTTCCATCTTTGTTAATGGTATCAATCTTTTTTTTTTTTTCTTAAGATTTATTTATTTTTATTACAAAGTCAGATATACAGAGAGGAGGAGAGACAGAGAGGTAGATCTTCTGTCCGATGATTCACTCCCTAAGTGAGCCGCAAGGGCCGGAGCTGCGCCGAACCGAAGCTGGGAACCCGGAACTTCTTCCGGGTCTCCCACGCAGGTGCAGGGTCTCAAAGCTTTGGGCTTTCCTCGACTGCTTTCCCAGGCCACAAGCAGAGAGCTGGATGGCAAGCGGAGCTGCGGGATTAGAACCAGCGCCCATATGGGCGAGGTTTTTAGCCGCTAGGCCACGCCACCAGGCCCAGTGGCACCAATCTTAATCTGGTTTTTGAAGCCAGAAACTTTCAGTTATTCTGGACTCTTCTTTTCCATCAATTTTCAGGACATACAACCCTGTTGATTATTACAGATACCTAACACACATCAAGCCTCACTCCCTTCTTGTTCACAGACACATTTTTAGTTTACAACCGTATCATCATGTTTGTAGGTCTGTGATTACTGAGTTTTCAGTGCCTTTGACTTTCCTTGTTTATCCAGTTTAGAATGGTGATACTATTCTAGATTGTCCTCTTTTTGCTTAAGTTAATTATTTTCTGGGTGTTAAAATAGAGTTTTGGGCCCGGCAGCGTGGCCTAGCAGCTGAAGTCCTCGCCTTGAAAGCCCCGGGATCCCATATGGGCGCCGGTTCTAATCCCGCAGCTCCACTTCCCATCCAGCTCCCTGCTTGTGGCCTGGGAAAGCAGTCGAGGACGGCCCAATGCATTGGGACACTGCACCCGCGTGGGAGACCCGGAAGAGGTTCTAGGCTCCCGGCTTTGGATCGGCGTGCATCGGCCCGTTGCGGCTCACTTGGGGAGTGAATCATCGGACAGAAGATCTTCCTCTCTGTCTCTCCTCCTCTGTGTATATCTGACTGTAATAAAATGAATAAATCTTTAAAAAAAATAGAGTTTTATATGGTATGTTAGCATAGAAAACTAAGCAGTTAATCTTGCCCTAGTCTGTCCTTCTGAACATGCGCCTTCTAGCTTTCCAAATGTCCAGCTGGACTCTGGCCACACTGAACTGTCCTCTGCATTAATAAAGATGGTTCTGTCAGTCTGGATTACTTTCCAGCACATCTCCTGGGTCTGATACTTCTTCAGGTTTCGAAGCTTAATATCAGTGACATCTTTAGGGAAACTGCCTTCAACTCCACCCATGGTCATGGACCACCAAGGGAAAAAAATACTGTGTGGTGTATGTTAGAAAAAAATCATATCTTGTTAAGATTTATTTATTTGAAACAGTGACAGTTTGTTTTGACTGCTGGTTCATTCCCCACATGGCCACAGTGGCCAGGTGTGGACCAGCTGAAGCCGGGAACTCTTCCCCGGGCTGTCTGCTCCTGCCAGGCCAGGCACATTAGCAGGAGGCTGAATCAGGCAGAGCAGCTGGGACTGAACAGGCACACCGATGAGTGTTGTAGGTATAAGCTTAACCCACTCTGCCATAATCCTGGCCCATGTGGTTCGTTTTTTGTTTTAAGAGACAACATACAGAACTCCCCTTTGCTGGTTTGCTCCCCGGATGCTTGCCGTGCCTGGGACCAAATCTGGGGTCTGGCTCCAGGAACTGAAAACAGTCCCGATCCACCCAAGGTCCTGGAGCCATCAGAGCTGCCACCCAAGGTCTGTGTTAGCAGGTAGCTGCAGTCGGGAGCTGGAACCATGTGGAAACCTAGGTGTTCCAGCGTGGAGCATTTTAAACTCATTTGTTAACTGGTAGGTTAAGTGCCCTCCCACATCATGTTTTTAGCTGCTTAAAGCTACCTTGCCACCTGCTTAAGAACAGATACTGTGTATTTGGTGCATAAAATGCCCAACACTTAACATACTGCTTGCAGACTTTTCGAATCTGTTGGGCCCAACAGTGTGACCTTAGCCACTGCCTGCTACACTGGCACCGCATGTGGGCACCAATCCAGCACCTGGTTGCTCCACTTTTGACCCACCTCCCTGCTAATGTATCTGGGAAAGCTGCAGAAGACGACTCAAGTGCGTGGGCTCCTTCACCCCTGTGGGAGGCCAGGAGCAGGTCTGGGCCCTTGGCTTCGGCCTGATACAGCCCTGCCCTCTGTGGCTGTTTGAGGAGTCAACAAACTATTACAAGTTCTCCTGCTAGGAGGTTATTTATGTTATTAAAATCCACAACAAAAATCTCTTTCCACCATTCTTCCTTTGCTTGCTTGCCTTCTGACTTCTTTTTTTTTTTTTTTTAAGAATTATTTTATTTTATTGGAAAGTCAGATATACAGAGAGGAGGAGAGACAGAGAGGAAGATCTTCCTTCTCTTGATTCACTCCCCAAGTGGCTGCAATGGCTAGGGCTGACCCAATCCGAAGCCAGGAACTTGGAGCTTGTTCCAGGTCTCCCACGCCTGTGCAGGGTCCCAAGACTTGGACCATCCTCGATTGGTTTCCCAGGCCAGAAGCAGGGAGCTGGATGGCAAGTGGGGCCACTGAAGCACGAACCAGCATCCACATGGGATCCCAGTGCATTCAAGGCGAGGACTTTAGCTGCTAAGCTACCGCACCAGGCCATGCTGTAGAAATTTTATTGTCTGTCTGTAAGCTAACTTGAGGTAGGGTGTCAGTGAATTGTAGTTCCTTCCTGGATAAGCGTTCTGCTGGGCAAGATGCTCCATAAACATGGCTGGTAGGTGCACATGCGAGACAAATAACTGACCGCTAGCTACAGATGGCTGGTCTTCTAAGTTTCACGTCTTTGATCCGTTAAGATGCTGTTCCCAGATGGTAAACTTCTTTGAGGACACTCTTGCTAATGACATCTCTATCTTTATTATAGCAAGCATCGTATTTAAGATTTTGGGTTGTTTTTGGGTTTAGCTGTCTCCCTATCCCTGGTGTAAGCTGTTAATTTTGGTGAGAAAGGTTAGCATATTAAATCTTTGAGTGTGCCTGAAAGAAATAATTGGGATATGTCTCATTTTCAAAAATGCTTGCTTTATGAGTATTTTTGAAATCTGAATATATTTATTAGAAGTCAAATCCTTTTGAAGGGGTTGATACTAAATACTAAATTCCTGTTTAAATTGAGGTGGCTTAAAGTGAGAAGTTGAAGTTTAGAATTACAGCGTAGATAGTAATGAAAAGAGAGAATCAGTGAGATGGCTTATAAAATTAATTGCATTTGTGTCCAGTAGAACAGCCTGACATCATGAACTGGAATAAAGGTGGCCCTGGCACGAAGCGGGGATTTGGCTTCGGAGGTTTTGCCATCAGTGCTGGGAAGAAGGAGGAACCCAAACTCCCGCAGCAGTCCCACAGTGCCTTCGGGGCAACCAGCTCTTCCTCGGGCTTTGGAAAGTCGGCTGCGCCCCAGCTCCCTTCTTTCTACAAAATTGGATCTAGACGGGCCAACTTTGATGAGGAAAATGCGTAAGTGATAATCCCTACAAATTTAGCAAATGTTGCTTTGAGTTACTCATTCTGTTGGCAGGAATTACATTTTTGCAAATAACTATGACTTCTGAATTGGTTATCTCGCTGATGATAAATTATTAACTTTACTCACTTGTGAGGAGTGTACTGCTTGACAATGTTTACTTTTTGCATTTACCAAGTCTGTGAATCCTGCTGTGTTCCTGGACAATGTTCCAGTGAGAGGTTACCCAACAGATGCATAGTTAGTTGTAGGACTTGAGGCCGTTGAAATTACTAAATATGAATCGAGTTTTACTTACATTTAATTCATACAGTTTTCTGGTTTATTGATGCTGTGTAAATTGTTGTGTGAGCAACAGTTGTCAAGAACTATTAGGAAAGTTTACCTTGATATGTAAGTCATCAAAAAGCTATTATAGGGCCCGGCGGCGTGACCCAGCGGCTGAGGTCCTCATCATGGACGCGCCGGGATCCCATATGAGTGCAGGTTCTGGTCCCGGCAGCTCCACTTCCCATCCAGCTCCCTGTTTGTGGCTTGGGAAAGCAGTCGAGGACGGCCCAAAGCTTTGAGACCCTGCACCCATGTGGGAGACCTGGAGGAGGTTCCGGGTTCCTGGCTCCCAGCTTCGGATTGGCACAGCACTTGCTGTTGTGGCTCACTTGGGGAGTAGATCATCGGACGGAGGATCTTCCTCTCTGTCTCTCCTCCTCTCTGTATATCTGACTTTGTAATAAAAAATAAATAAATCTTTAAAGAAAAAAGCTATTATATTGCAACATTTTTGATTGATTTATTTTTTTATTGGAAAGTCAGATTTGTAGAGAGTAGCAGAGATAAAGATCTTCCATCCGCTCGTTCACTCCCCAAGTGGCTGCAATGGCTGGAGTTGAGCTGATCTGAAGACAGGAGCTGGGAGCCTCTTCGGGTCTCCCACGCGGGTGCAGGGTCCCAAGGCTTTGGGCCGCCTTCAACTGCTTTCCCAGGCCACAAGCAGGGAGCTGGATGGGAAGTGGAGCTGCCAGCATATTAACTGGTGCCCACATGAGATCATGGCTTATGTAAGGTGAGGACTTTAGCCATTAATTTTTTTTTTAATTGAAAAGTCAGATATACAGAGAGGAAGTTTTTTTTTTTTTTTAAGATTTATTTATTTTCATTACAAAGTCGGATATACAGAGAGGAGGAGGAGAGACAGAGAGGTAGATCTTCTGTCCGATGATTCACTCCCCAAGTGAGCTGCAATGGCTGGTTCTGTGCCGATCTGAAGCCGGGAACCAGGAACTTCTTCCAGGTCTCCTACACGGGTGCATGGTCCCAAAGCATTGGGCCGTCCTCGACTGCTTTCCCAGGCCACAAGCAGGGAGCTGGATGGGAAGTAGAGTTGCCGGGATTAGAACCGGCGCCCATATGGGATCCCGGGGCTTTCAAGGCGAGGACTTCAGCTGCTAGGCCACGCTGCCGGGCCCGAGAGAGGAAGATCTTACATCCATTGATTCATTTCCCAAGTGGTTGCAACGCCTGGAGCTGTGCTGATCCGAAGCCAAGAGCTCGGAGCTTCTTCTGGGTCTCCCACACGAGTGCAGGGTCCCAAGACTTTGGGCTGTCCTCAACTGCTTTCCCAGGCCACAAGCAGGGAGCTGAATGGGAAGTAGGGCATCTGGGATACGAATTGGTGCCCATATGGGATCCTGGCGTATGCAAGGTGGGGACTTTAGCTGCTAGGTTACCCTACTGGGCCCCCATATTATAACTTGTTAAGCGATAGACAAATCGCCTCAGATTTTTTTTCACCTGTATTTAGTTCTCAGTTGTCATTTTTTTAAAAATTAATAAATTTGAATGAGAAGATTGAGTCCTTTCCTGGTTCTCCTATCTAATGCCTTCAAAGGCTGACCCTGGGCCACAGCCAGGACTAGAGCCAGGAGCTGGGTAGGGAACCTGGGTTCTCCAGTCGGGACATAGGTGTATTAATTGATAGGTTAAACATCTGCCCCTCAGTGAACTCTGTGGAGTACCTTCATGTGCGCATGAGTGTCTATTTTTCCTATGGGAAATAGGAGCCTGTGTGTGTATACACAGATTTGTACTCACACCACATTATGTATACTGCATTGATATGTACATTTATTTTATGTAGTTATATATGCATAACATTCTAAAAGAATGTGTGCAGAAGTATGCATACTATGTAGTCATCTTTCATATTGAGAATTGATTCTAGAGCCCTTTGCAAAGAATGCAATTTACAGATGCTCAGGTCCTTTCTATTAAGTGGCATAGTATTTTGATAGTTTTTCCAGATACTTTAAATCACTTCAGGATTATCTATAATATCTAGTACAATACAGCTGTTATGCTGTGTCGCTTAGAGGAGAACGAGGTTCGAGAAAAAGCCCCCGTACGCGTGCACGGGCACGTGCTCCTCGCCGTCTGCGTGCTCTCACCGCCGTTGGTTGAATCCACAGTGTGCAACCTTCGTGCCTGCACGCGTTACGTCAGCTTATCTCTGAAGCCTAACAGTTGTTAGAACTTTGCAGATAATTCTGTGTAGGTTTCACCTGTTTTAAGTTTTAAAGCTGCAGTTATTAAACAGTATCTTAAGGCAAGATTTCTAAAAAATGTTTTGTTGAAAAAAAATGTTTTTATTAAGAGCTGTGTTGACATCCTTCTCCCGGATGTTTGTTGGAAGGAAAGTAATGTTTTATCTAAGCACTGAGGTTGTCCTTCCAAAGTATGAATTCTAGAAGTTCTCTTTGATCCTCAGAAAATAACCTTCAACTTCTGAAGAAACATCCATATGGATATTCCTGGAAGATTGTTTTTTAGGTTTAAAAAAGCCAGATTTTTAGTATTTGACACAAATATATCTCATTTTTCCCATAGCACTTATTCTTTAAGTAAATATTGCTATATTCATTTAATAAATAATTAGGTATTTGGCTTAGTCAAAACCATGGAAGATTTCTAATTTGACAAGGAAGAATAAAATATAGATTAAAATTTTATGTTAAATGAAGGATCACTGACTCTGACATTTATTTCATAAATCTGCCTTTTCAATTTTAGGTATTTTGAAGATGAGGAAGAAGACTCCAGCAATGTTGACTTACCTTACATTCCTGCTGAAAACTCCCCGACCCGCCAGCAGTTCCGTTCCAAGCCGATGGATTCCGACAGTGATGATGACCCACTGGAGGCGTTCATGGCTGAAGTGGAGGCATGTGGCAACTCTGGTTCCTTAAAAGATCAAGTTAACCTTGTTCAGCATTCCTTTTAGTTAGAAAATTCTGTTCCTCTGCTCTTTGAGTCCCTAAGTGCCTGCAGTAACCCAGCTGAAGGTTGGAACTGGAAACTGAGTGCAGATCTGTGTGAGTGACAGGTGCCAAGTTACTTGCTGTCTTCTAAGGTCGGCATTGATTCGCAGCTGGAGTCAGGAGTTGGAACTAGGAATCCAACCCAACCCTCCTGGTCGTGGAGAACAGTGGCATTGTAGCCATTAGGCAAAATGTTCCTTCATCTCTTTTTAAAGGTTTATTTATTTTGAACAGTGACTATTGTTTATGAAATAACTTCCGCATTCGTTAGGAATCCTGAGAGCTTTTAGTAGCAGGCCAACCTGCATTTATGTTCCAAAACAGACTATTGATCTTCTAAGAGATATTTTTAGGGATGAACACAATGGGTCAGTAGGCCAGTCCTCCACCTCCAAGTGTTGGCATTCCATATGGATGCTGATTCGTGTTCAGGCTCCTCCACTTCTTATCTAGCTTCCTGCCTGTGGCCTGGGAGTGCAGTAGAGAATAGCCCAAATCCATGGGATCCTGCACCAGGGGATCCAAGAGAAGCTCCTGACTCCTAGCCTTGAATCAGCTCAGCTGTGGCTTTTGTGACCATTTGGAGAGTGAACCAGCAGATGGGAGACCTTTTTGTCTCTCCTCCTGGTAAATCTGCCTTTTCAACTAAAATAAATCTTTAAGAAAGAAAGAAATTGGGCCCAGCACGGTGGCCTAGCGGCTAAAGTTCTCGCCTTGAACACGCTAGCATCCCATACAGGCACCCGTTCTATCCCAGCAGTCCCAATTCCCATCAGGCTATAGCAGGGAGCTGGATCAAAAATGGAGCAGACAGGATTCGAGCCAGCACTGCAGGACAAGGGTCAGTCTGAAAGCCAGTGTACTTGCCCCGTATAATACCTTTTCTTAAGACAAAGGATTCTTTTCTTTTGGGGGTGCAGATCATCTGATGTGATTGAACATCTGACCATGCTATGGCATATGTGGTGACATGTTTTAAAGATGAAAGCTTGTGAGGAAAACCTGTATTGCTTTTGTAGTAAAAAGCAGGTGTGCAAGTTATATAGAAATGGCTGTTTCTATTGGAAAAAAATTGCCAAGCTGTATCAAAATGCAGGTGTCAGATCACAAGGCTAGAGCTACAGTTGCACTAGTTTGAATCTAAAATAGTTTTTTAACTTCTTTAAATGTTTTTAGTTGACGTGATTCTGCATGGCCTTTTGTTTTGTTAGGATCAGGCAGCTAGAGACATGAAGAGACTTGAAGATAAAGACAAGGAAAGAAAAAACGTAAAGTAAGTTGTTTTCTTTTCCCTCACAGATGTTACATGAAAACTGCTAAAGAATTACAGTGTGTGTTCTTACTGTTCATAGAGAAAACAAATTAAAATGTACCCATGTCTTTACTTGAAGTTATGCCTGTATCTTGAAGATTTCTGTAGGTAATAAACATATTGCATTTGTAGTAATTAAAAATATTTTGTTTGATAGGATAGTATTTGGTCTTCAACTGTGAATAGTTCAGTAAATATATGAAAGGAATTTCAGTGGGGTTAGTAAAGCATAATTATGAGAAGTTTGGACTTATTGTGGATTTTGTTCCATATTTAACATCAAATAGATTGATGTCTATGTGATTGTATCACCGAAACTTACCATCAATCTGAGTTAATTTCATGTAAGGTATATAATTACGCTTTAGCATTCAGAGCTGGAACTTGAAATACTTACTTTATGGGAAAGAGAGGTCTTCTCTTTCCTTTGGAAGTTTGCTCCTAAGGCTTTTCAACCAGGTGTGGTTGGACTTTTTTCTCCCTCTGCTTGGGAATCAGTGTTTCAGTCCTTTCCCAAGATTCCCATGATGTGTGGCAGGCAGGTCAGCTCTCTTTTGGGTACTTACTCTGTGTTGCGTCTTCTTCCAGCTGCCCTACACTGGTAGTGTTGCTTGCTGATTACCTTAGGAATAGTAGGTGGCTCCAGATTAGAAAGTTGGATAAGAAAAAGATAGTTGTGGGAACTAAGCAGTCATGCTTCCTGTTGATCCAAAGAGATGTACCAAATGGCAGTGTGCGTTAAGGGTGCCATGGCCCAAACTTATGGAAGAGTAAATGTAGTTTCCCTTTCTATCCCCTGTCCCTAAGATAACTGATTTTTGTTGAAATGAACTACTCTAAAGTTAGAATGGTGGGGAATAGTAAGAAAGTTGTCATTCTTTCTAGTATATAACAATACAGGACTTTTTTTTTCTTTTAAAAAAGAAATGTTTTTCACAACTGCATTGTGTTTGTTGTGTGGGTTGACAAAGCTAGGGTCATTTGGTATCTGTCTTCAGAAAGTATTTACTCCTTACATCCTTGAAAGTAATTCATGGTTCTGGGACTGCCGTATCATCTTATCAGGTTATAGTGCAAAAGCACACATGTTTGATGGGTGGATAGTTTAAAGTGCGCTTATTGGTGCTTTGCTATGGTTAGTGTTGAGAGTTCCTCTGCTGTGTGGAATTCAACACTAATAAGGATGGAGCTGGGTATGTGGAACATTTGCAGGGAAGTTTGTTTCTCCGCTTGTTTTTCCAGGGGTATTCGAGATGACATTGAAGAGGAAGATGACCAAGTGAGTTCCCATGCAGTATTTCTCTTTTATTTTTATCCCCACAGAATCCATACTGGACAAGCTAGAGCTTGTCTTCACTGAAAGGGCCATTCCTGACATTCAGCAGGGAATAGCATTTGATTTGCTACTCTTGTATCTTTGTGCCCAACTGGCAGTATAAAGATTCACATGACTTTGCCCCTGTTAGAGATGGAACTTTTGATCAACCATCATTAAAATAATTCTGAGCTTTATACAGCTTGCTTTTTTAAAATCCAAAAGTAGTATTTATTCTCACCAATCAACTGGTAGAGTAGTGGGATCTATCTATGACCTCTAGCAATACCTAATCTCTACCTCTTTCTAAAGGTTCTGTTTGTGATTCTTGTATTCCAAGATGGAACATTAGTGACTATTGTTAATAATTTTTCCCCATTGTTCAGTTGTGGGATAGTGAGAACTAGAATGAAAAATAACCTTTTCCAGGTTTGTGATCTTTCTGATTAGTTTCCAGTTGCAAACTTGGGTTGACAAAGCCACAGCACATGTTCAACAGCTCTGGGTAGGGTAGGTAGACACCCCACCCAGGAAGGATGTAAACAGACAGATTTCTTAGTCTTGGTTAAATAAGTTGAACTGTCTTATAGTACTGTCTGCCTCGTTAATGTCTTCTGATTGTGCTTAAGAGTACGCCTGTTACGAAAGGGATCACTGCTAGTACAAATCTTGCCTTACTTGGTAGGTATTTAAGCTGTATAGATATCTGTACTCTGTGTGCATGATTATAGCAACAGAGGTGTTCTCAAGTTTAGTTGGGTCTGATTAGGCTCTTGTGCTTTTCCTGCAGGAAGCTTATTTCCGATACATGGCAGAAAACCCAACTGCTGGTGTGGTTCAGGAAGAGGAGGAAGACAACTTGGAATATGATAGCGATGGAAATCCAATTGCACCTTCCAAGAAAATCATTGATCCTCTTCCTCCTATTGATCATTCAGAGGTATGATATTTCTTGCAGAACTTGATTTTTTTAAATTATTTTTTACTTCATTTAAAACATCGAGACACACAGATTTTCCATTTCCTGGTTTATATCCAAAGTACCCACAACAGCTGGGCCTGGGCTAGCCTGAAGTCAGGATGCCAGAATTCAGTCCTGGTCTCCCACATGGGTGGCAGATACTGCAGTACTTGAGTCATCACCTGTTGCCTCCTGGGTATGCATAAGCAGGAAGCTGGAACCTGAAGCGGAGCTGGGATTTTGAATTCAGGCACTCTAGTATGGGGTGGAGCATGGCCGTGCTGTGTCTTAACCATTGCACCTCATGTCTGCTCCAGAGCTCAGTTCTTGTTTCGAGGTGATACAGTTCCTCTTCGGTTTAAGGACTTATTCTTACACAAGCGTCATGAGAGTATCTGTAGTTCGTGTCATCTCTGCTAAGTGCTTAAGTCAAATTCTGTAGGACTCTGTTGTCATTGAAGGGCACACATGGATTGCTTGCTCACATTTGGAATTTTCATAAGTATCTAACAAGGGTATTACAATGCGGAATCCCTTTTTCATTTATGTGTTTGTAGGCAAATTTTCTTCATAACCTTAAATTTATATAACCTGTCAGAAAATTTGAATACAATAGGAACTAGTTTAAGAATTAGAGAGTTGCAGGAATGTAGACCAATGCCATTCTTCTTACGGATTAGATAATATCCAGAATTATGAAATTGTTTCATGCTCTCCTTAAAAATTGAGTTTATTACAGATATCCTATGATGTCTGAAAGAGAATCAGTTGGCCGCACTCATAGGCCATGATGGATGTGCTTGTGTTCTGTCTCCTTGCTCCAGCAACCTAGGAAAGAAAGAATTTACTCTTCTCCATGGAATTGGAAATGTTTAGCCGTAAATTTTTTAAAGGCTATTGAACAGGTCCTGTTTCTTTTTGTTTTTTTAAAGATAAAAGTCCAGAGGAAAAAACACACACACACAAAAACAAAACAAACAAAAAAGATTTAAAAAAAAAAAAAGATATAATTCCCTCTAAAGACAGAACTGTTTCCAAAGGGAATATTAGAAATAGTTAAATACTTGTAGCAAAGTGAAACATCCTAACCTAAAACCTGAGTGTTGGAGGATGAAATAGATTATCCAGAATCTTTGTTCCAAAAGGTCTTTGGCACTTTATGTATTTGTTAGTCTTTTTCAAAGTTCAATTTTTTTTTTAAAGATTTATTTATTTTTACTACAAAGTCAGATATACAGAGAGGAGGAGAGACAGAAAGGAAGATCCTCCGTCCGATGGTTCACTCCTCAAGTGACCACAACGGCCGGTGCTGCACCGAACCAGCTGGGAACCTCCTCCAGGTCTCCCACGTGGGCGCAGGGTCCCAAGGCTTTGGGCCGTCCTCATCTGCTTTCCCAGGCCACAAGCAGGGAGCTGGATGGCAAGTGGAGCTGCTGGGACTAGAACTGGCGCCCATATGGGAACCTGGCGCGTTCAAGGGGAGGACTTTAGCCACCAGGCCACGCTGCCGGGCCCTCAAAGTTCAAATTTAAGGTGCCCTAACAAATTACTTTGGGAGGTAGATTGGCATTTGCATGAAAATAGGAATAGGAAAATATATTTGCTTTATTTTTTGAGATGCATGTGAAGAATAAATGAATTTCTTTGTTCTCTGCCTGGGATGGCTTGACTTGTGTAGTATTTGTAAAAGGTTATTTTGCATTAAAATCAAACTTACAAGATTGACTCTTGAATTCTAGACTAACTTTGAATAATTGGACCTGCAGATTGATTATCCACCATTTGAAAAAAATTTTTATAATGAGCATGAGGAGATAACCAGCCTCACTCCACAACAGTTAATAGATCTCCGGCATAAGCTCAATCTTCGGGTAAGACTATCATTAATTCAGTCAAGTTTTCTTACATCAGTGTTGTTTATCTCAGGTCTTTAAATTGTTTATCTATAAACTGCTGAACTTGTTCTGTTATGGTTCTTGTAGTGTCTTAGATAGAATAATAATTTTTTCCCTAAGGTTCATGTGTTATGATTATTTTAGTTCTGCAGATGTTTTATATGTGATTTTTTTTTTCTTTGATAAATTCAGTTAATTTTGTGTGCTGTGTGCTGAGTGGACCAGTGAAGAAGGGTAGGAGTCTGGTTATCTTAAGAGGAAACAAAATCTTTAGTTTGAAATTAACATGTACTTGCTTCTCTAATATGTATAGTACACTTTAAAATGCAAATTTTAAAAAATGCAAATTTCAAAATAGCAGTTTAAATTTTCCACAAAATAATTTTGGGCTGCTCATTGGTCATATTATTTAGGGTACACTAGATGACACATGAGGCACACAGAAATACTTGGCTAGGGGCTACTCTTTGGTCTGTACTCCGTGATATTTGACTTGGCTGTTTCCTGAATGTGTGTGTGTGTGCGCGTGCGGGTGCTCTGGCTTGTTTTACAATAAATTACATGCTCCACTTCCTTGGCACTCCCCAAAACTGGAAATATTGGCATCATTGGTGAAGCAGTAGTAACTATTATTGGAGATAAAGTCGGGTTTGAGTTGTTGGACACATTGGAGCAGTCTGACAGTGACTTGGCCATCACTGAGGGGAGACTCTGTAGACACAGTGGATATTGAGGATGGTAGATTATATATCTCTATAACCAGCAGTATAGATTTGTTTACTCTGAACTCACTTGTGCTTTTCATTTTAAGAATTGATTGTATTTTTTTCTGCCATCTAGTTAATATTTATGCAAAATGGCAAAAAGAGGAACATAAATGGCTTTTCCCAAACTGTTGATTAGTTTTTCATTATTTCTTTTTAGAAAATTAATTTTGATTTAAGGTATTTTTAGGTACCTAATCATTTGAAATTATGGCAGAATTTATCTTGATGATATTTATCTTAGGAATATATATATATGTAAAAGGTTTTATATTATTATTTTGAGATTCTGGCTTTCCATTTTATGTTTTTGACTTCAGATTTGTATTTTAACATCCTGCTCAAGCTAAAATGCTAGTTACAAGTAAGTATAGTTGAACTTCGACTCTGTGTTATGATGAGTTAGAATCATTCCTGGAGTTGTCTCTGTCTCTAGGTCTCTGGTGCTGCGCCTCCTAGACCAGGAAGTAGCTTTGCTCACTTTGGGTTTGATGAACAACTTATGCACCAGATTCGAAAATCTGAGTATACCCAGCCCACGCCAATACAGTGCCAGGTAAGTAGAAAATAAGAAAGGAGACATAAAGTAGAATTATATTCTGTAGTTGGGTAGAGTCTACCTTCAAATGAAGATATAACACAGTATTTTATGTAGAATTATGATGGCATGAGTAAAAGATGTCCACATGCTTTCATTGTGACTTAATCTTCAACTTGTGCTTCAATTAGGAAAAAAAGTGCATACATGGAATCAGGAGTATTTTTTAAATAGGACTCTTTTAAGATTTATTTATTTATTATTGGAAAGTCAGATTTACAGAGAGAAGGAGAGACAGACAAATCTTCGTCCTCTGGCTCACTGCCCAAGTGGCCACAATGGCCGGAGCTCAGCCGATCCAAAGCCAGGAACCAGGATCCTCCTCTGGGTCTCCCACTCAGGTGCATGGTCCCAAGATCCTCCACTGCTTTTCCAGGCCACAGTTAGGAAGCTGGATGGGAAGTGCAGCAGCTGGGATATGAACTGATGCCCACATGGGATCCCAGCGCATGCAAGGCAAGAATGCAGGCATTAGGCCATTGCACCAGGTCTGGAATCAGGAGTATTTTTGAATTTTTACACCTTTAAAACGCAAATGGGCTAAATGTCTGGGAAATGTTCTGTGATATCTGATACATACCTTGGAAATAGGACATAAAAAACCAATTAGATGTAAATCTATTAAAAATATTTGTGTGTTGATAAATTTAGCACTGTTAGTGACTGATATTCTTTTACCCGTAACTTCTAAAAATTCTCATTTATTACTGAAAGGAAAAGCTTCTGTTTGCCATTCACATATGAGATAATCTGTACCTTCTCAAGTTAGAATGTTTTTCAGCTTTAGTAATTGCTGCTGTTATAAATTATAATTTGTAATTCTATATTGAGGCAAAGCAGAGTCACTTGTATTTTGTAATTGACATCTGATCCACCTTCAGAGAATGCCTTAATTCCTTACCAACTTACAAAAATGTCAGACTTTTCTCACTATTTCATAGCCAGTCTTATCTCCCAAGATATTTTTGTTCCATTGGAAATGAATGTCATAAACAGTCCTTGATCATTCCCCAGGATTTCCTTGCAGACATCTTTAGAATTGAAATTTTTTAGTGGATTTGCTTTTTTTTTTTTTTTAAATTCAGGGTGTGCCTGTGGCATTAAGTGGTAGAGATATGATTGGCATTGCTAAAACAGGCAGCGGGAAAACTGCAGCATTCATATGGCCCATGCTGATTCACATAATGGACCAGAAGGAGTTGGAGCCAGGGGATGGACCAATCGCTGTCATTGTGTGTCCTACCAGGGAGCTTTGCCAGCAGGTAGGTGCTCCTATCCAGTGCGGGCTGCACGGGGCTATCCGGGCATGTGGAGACTAGCCGGTACAAATTAGGGTAAATAGACACACCTGAGTTGGCGTTTTAAAATGTATAGTTCAAGATGTTGTACATATTCAAGTTGTACTATAAAGATTTTGGAAACTGTTGCATATTTTATATTTTCTGTATAACCAAATATATACTTTTCCCTAAAAACTGTCTTAAGAAGACAAAAATATGATACAGAAATTGTTTGTATATGCTCACAGTGTGTTTTGCTAGGGTGAATTAATAGAAAAGCATTGGCACAGGATCAGAAAAAAGTGAGAAAATGAATAATCAAGGCAAGACTATATAACTGTGAACTGTTAATGGTACTATACCTTTCAGTTATACCTTAATGAATACCGTTGTGAATTTATAGCATATTCTAGGTATTGATTTTCTATGACAACAAGTGTCTGTTTCGTAGAACTCCTTTTGGGTTGTAATAGTGGTATTTGCTGGTGTCACAGTTGGTTAATGTGTTATTAACAACTTTGTAGATCCATGCAGAATGTAAGCGGTTTGGGAAAGCATATAACCTTCGATCAGTGGCCGTGTATGGAGGAGGGAGCATGTGGGAACAGGCCAAGGCCCTTCAGGAAGGGGCAGAGATTGTTGTGTGCACCCCAGTAAGTATGTCTTGTACTTCAGTGGCTTCTCAGCTTCTCTGGATATGGAAAACATGGTTAGCTTTGGAGGGAATTTCCCCAAAAATGTGGTAAAGCAGGGTGGCAAGTGCTCTGCTGAATGACAACCTCTAGTTTTATTTAAGCACCCACAAGTTCTCTATTTCAAATAGTTTTTTTAGACTCTCCTAGGAAATGGATTCATAGTTAGCAACACCACCAAAAATGAGCTATCCTGTGTGTGGTCATAGCTTCCGGAAATGTGTGGTCTAAACATTAAAACTCATCAATCATTAAGGCTTTAAGGACATTTCATAAAGCCTCACAAAAATGGAACTGGCCACTCTGCCACAAAATTTGAATCACAACTAATGAAAGAGGAAAATTTAATTGAGTTTTCAGAATTTCTTTTCTTCTGGGCTAGAGGTGGTGCATACATTACTGTGGGACAAGTATCTGCTACAGTCCGAGATAGGAGAGTTAGCACGTTGGCAAGAGTCCTTGTAAATGCTAATTATACTTACTGTCACTTCATGGATCTTATAGGGCCGACTGATTGATCATGTGAAGAAGAAAGCTACCAATCTTCAAAGAGTCTCTTACCTTGTGTTTGATGAAGCAGATCGAATGTTTGACATGGGTTTTGGTATGACTTGAATACCATATCTTCTGCCCTGCTCTGATAATCCCCCTCCTCTTTCTGGCCTTAAAAGGTTTTGTTTTGTTTTTTTCCACATGTAAAAACATTTTATTTTGTTTCACGATACTGTTCCATAGACTTTGGGGTGCCCATGCCATTCCCCCAGGTTCCTTCCCGCTCTCCATTGATTTCCCCTCTAGTTTTACAATGGGTATGCTTCATGAACAGTCACAAGTCCATCATGCTGTTATTGAAGTGTTTCCCAACAATGTAGGCATGGACAGTGTCAGAGAATTCATCATATTGTTAGGATATTTTCAGTTTTTTTTTTTAAGCATAAGAAACTGTAAAAACTCATGGGTAGGATTAAACTAAGGCACTAGGAGTTTTCTTAAGGAAAGTGTGGTAGTTTTCATTGAGTTGAGGAAATTTGATGGTGCTTTTTTTATGCAGGATATTTTCTGTATACATTCATTTTTATTCACATGGCTTTGATTGTGGAGGTCAAGGTTTGTGTTCTTGGATAAAACACTTGGATAGAAATCATCCAAACCCCTTTGTGTTGTCACTGGCCTCTTGGACTTAATCCAGCTGTGTGAAAATTCTTAGTAAACATCTTCAGTGACAGGTACACTGCCAAGCACAGGCCAGCTAGACAGAAGAAAGTTGGAGTTTCATATTGAATGACCTTTCCAGGAATTTCAAAATTGCCTTAATTCTTAGCACTTTTTGTGAGTATCTTTAATAAAATGACAATTTTCTGGCTTCTCAAGATGTTTTAATAACAGGGTTATATACTGATTTTACTTTTGTTCTTTCAGAGTACCAGGTTCGGTCCATAGCAAGTCATGTCCGTCCTGACAGGCAGAGTACGTATGAAGCAACTTTATATAAAATCACATTTGTGTTCAGCATGATTACCTATTTGTTTTATAAGTGTTCATATAGTTGTGGAAACACATGATGAGAATCATAAAGAACAAGACAATGGCTATTTGAACCAGACAAGAGTTCAGATCATTGGTTCTAACTTTCTGATTTTTACAGATGATAAAAGTAAAGCTTATACATTAGATTACTTACCCAATTTGTACAGTTTTATCAGTACAACTGAGTAACACATGGTACAGCTACACTGATTAGTGATCAACTAATTTCTTAATCCAAAATATAATAAAAACAAAGGCAGCTTTTTTTCTCTAGTGAATCTATTTTTATTTTATTTTAAGGTTTTTTTTTTTAAGGCTTATTTATTTTTATTAGATCTACAAAGAAGAGGAGAGACAGAGAGGAAGATCCTCTGTCTATTGATTCACTCTCCAAGTGGCCGTAATGGCTGGAACTGACTTGATCCAAATCCAGGAGCCAGAAGCTTCCTCTGTGTCTCCCATGCGGGTGCAGGGTCCCAAAGCTTTGGACCATCCTCGATTGCCTTCCCAGGCCACAAGCAGGGAGCTGGAAGGGAAGTGGGGCTGCTAGGATTAGAACCTGTACCCATATGGGATCCTGGCACATGCAAGGCGAGAACTTTAGTCACTAGGCTACCACACTGGGCGCTATCTTTAAGGGTTTTTAAAAAAATTATTTGAAAGGCACAGTTAATATGGTAGGGGAGCAAAGAGAAAGAATCTTCATCTGGTGGTTCACTCCTCAGATGGCTGCAACGGCCAGAGCTGAGCCGCCAGCATGATGTTTGGAGCCCAGTGCTTCTGGGTTTGAATACTTGGGCCATCGTCTGCTGCTTTCCCAGGTCCATTAGCAAGAACCTGGAAGTGAAGCACCTGGAACTAAAACCGACATCTGTATGGAATGCCCATGTCACAGGTAGAGAGTTAGGATGCTATGCCACAATGTCAGCTCCTCATGAGTCAGTTCTTAACGTTTAGATAGGCTTATGTTAATAAATAAATAAAGTGCATAAATAAAAATTCTGAACATTAGTGAAACTTAGTTTGTGTTCATAAAGAAGTTGTACTGAACCCAACACGGTGGCTTAATGGCCAAATCCTTACTTTATAAGTGTTGGGATCCCATATGGGCACCAGTTCGTGTCTTGGCTCTTCTGCTTCCCATCCAGCTCCCTGCTTATGACCTGCACCCACATGGGATGCCAGGAAGAAGCTCAGCTTCGGTCATTGCCGCCACCTAGGGAGTAAACCACTAGATGGAAGATCTTTTCTTTCTGCCTCCTCTTTGTGTAAATCTGATCTGCCTTTCCAATGGAAGATAAAAGTCATACTGTTTGTTTAACAGAATTTTTTTTTCTTTTAGCCCTCTTATTCAGTGCAACTTTTCGGAAAAAGATTGAAAAATTGGCCCGAGACATCCTGATCGATCCTATTCGAGTGGTCCAGGGAGATATTGGAGAGGTAACCTTAAGAAGGGCTGGGAGAGACCTCAGTAGGTTGTTTCTCATGTTAATGGAGAAATAAAATTAGTTCTCACTCATGAGAGGAAAAACTAAGATTTTGGTATATTTTGTGATGAGGCAGCTTGTTTTAGATTTGTAATCAAATACACATACAGGTGCAGCAGGAGTTGCAGAATGGTGGTTATTGAAACTGGGTGGTAGATACGTAGGAATTGATTATGCTGATTTCACTTTTAAGCTTGAGAATTTCCATCGTAAAAGCTTTTTTTCTTAAATTTTAAAATAGATCGGATCTTCCTAATTGACCACCAGTGAAGTATGATGGAGCTGGCATTTTATTTGATGGTAGCAGAATGCCTTCAGAAGATAGAGTAGAGTGAGCCGAGAAACCTGGCAAGAAAAAGTTAAATTTCATTTCTTAGTTATACCGATGCGTTTTGTGGAAATTGCTGTGAATTCAGTTAAAGCTGCTTAGTTTAAATTACTTGACATTGTCTGTTTCAGATTTTAAATGCTTCCTATGTGCAGGTATGAATTACGCTGGGAGCAGTTAGAGGAATAAACCAAAAAGCAGTTTACCCATTTACTATGTAATCATAGTTACATAAAAAGTTGCACAAGGTAATGAGGTCTACAAATTAGGTGGATGTGTGTACATTCCAGTGGAAGGGGTGAGCAAGGTTACAAGAGAGTATGAATCAATTTTGAGCTTGCAGGAAGAAGGTCCCAGGAAGGTAGGAGTGGTTCTAGGTACAGCTAAAAAAATGGAAGACCCGGTCCCTGCTGAGGCGCCTTGTGGCATCACTGTCAGAGCATATGTTCCGTTTCTCCCCCATCAGGCAAATGAAGATGTGACACAGATTGTGGAGATTCTCCACTCTGGGCCCAGTAAATGGAACTGGCTTACGCGGCGACTGGTGGAGTTCACCTCTTCAGGGAGTGTCCTCTTGTTTGTTACTAAAAAAGCAAATGCTGAAGAGCTAGCCAATAATCTGAAGCAGGAGGGTCATAATCTTGGGTTGCTCCATGGGGACATGGATCAGAGTGAGAGAAACAAAGTGATTTCAGACTTCAAGAAGAAGGACATCCCAGTCCTGGTGGCCACAGATGTTGCAGGTAGAGTATGAAATTTTAGTAATTGTTGGTCCCAGTGCTTGTAAGGGACTTGTATCTTACTGTGTAAGGCCTGTAATATGACTGACGAGGAATGCAGATTGTTAGAGTGGTAGTATTTCTACTTTGATCTGTTAACTCCACATGTATAAGAGAAGACTTTGTTTACTTTTAATTTCAGCTCGGGGTCTGGACATCCCTTCAATTAAGACTGTTATAAACTATGATGTGGCACGAGACATTGATACCCATACTCACAGGATTGGCCGCACAGGAAGAGCGGGTGAGAAAGGTGTGGCCTATACCTTACTGACCCCCAAGGACAGCAATTTTGCTGGTGACCTTGTCCGAAACCTGGAAGGAGCAAATCAGCATGTTTCCAAGGAACTCCTAGATCTGGCAATGCAGGTGAGGCCTGGGAACAATTGACTTGTAAATCTAAGCATGAGAGTCCATCAGCAGGTGGAAGCATTCATTCCGTCACTTTCTCAGATAAATAAATCTTTTTTCTTTAAGATTGATTTGTTTATTGGGAAAGCAGATTGACAAAGGAAGGGAAAGACAGACAAAAAGATCTTCCGTCTGCTAGTTCAGTCCCATATGGCTGCAATGGCCAGAGCTGATCTGATCGGAAGCCCACAGCCAGCAGCTGCTTCCAGGTGTCACATGCGGGTGCAGGGTCCCAGGCCACAAGCAGGGAGCTGGATGGGAAGTGAGCAGCTGGAAATGAAATGGTGTCTGTGTGGGATCCCAGTGCTTGAGCCATTACACTGGACCCATAAATAAATAAATATTTAAAAAAGAGAGGAAAAGAAAAGAAAAGCCAGGACTTAAACAGTCACTCTCATAGGGATCTTTTCTGTCTTTCCTTCGCTCTGTAAATTTGCCTCTCTAATAAAAATAAATCTTGGGGGAAAAATTGTGAAAAATAAAACTTTAAGCTAATTTTGGTGTAAAACATTTGTTTGAAATCTGTGTGTAGACTCCATGATGGGCATTTTTAAGAATGTTTTGATTGTTAAATAAAATTTTAATCTCCCCAGAGATGTTTATTTTTAAGAGAATGTCACTAAATTTGATGAGTAGTGCTGTGATGGTGAGCGAGTTCAGTGAATACTTTTACACTCTGGGGGGAAATAACATTTTCAGTTCAGCCACCAGTCTTTCTGGAACGATATCCCTGGAATCATTCTAACAGACTTTCTTTCTTGTGGTTTTTTTCCCTTGTTGAACCCACCTAATTTTTATGTCCAGTGGTACGTTTAGGTTTGAGAAACAAAAAATAATTGTGTTTGTCCCAAGGAGGTAGACATGGCCAGTCTACCTAGTCAACTTCCCTTCCAGGAGAACTTGAAGGGAAAAAATAACAGTAAAGTAAGCCTTAGAGGAAGATCTTCTTTTGACATTTTGTGGATTAAACTACCATGAAGACAGCATTCTGTATTTTGTTAATAGGCCCCCCCACACACACTTGCCAAAAAGTTTAAGCTGAAGAGGAAAAAGTTCTTCCCTCCGACCTTGCTTGCGCTTTGACCTTGTCCTCTTTTTCTCTGGCCTTCTCTCCCTTCTCCTTCCCTGGTTTAACCTTCAATTGTGTTTACTGCAGAATGCATGGTTTCGGAAATCTCGCTTCAAAGGAGGCAAAGGCAAAAAGCTCAACATTGGTGGAGGCGGCCTGGGCTATCGGGAACGGCCTGGCCTGGGCTCCGAGAACTCGGTGAGTGCAGACAGGTGTGGAGCTCTTAGCTTGGGTCCTGGGTACTGGATGAGGTCATGATTGTTCAATCTACTCTGGCTGTATTGTGCTGTTCAAGTGCATACAGTGCCTATTCCTAATGCAGCTTTCTGAGGAAGCATCTGTACTTGGCTAACCAGGCTTGCTCAGGAAATTAGTCTCAGATTAGCAGTGATTTTCACATTGTTCGCTAGGCCACCAGCACGTGCATACTAGTCCCCCACTCCATGTTATTGAATCAGAAGCTCAGGAAATGGAGTCCAGCAGTTGTTATTTTACAAGCTCCCCAACGCTGACAGGCCCACGTCCTGTTGCTGGAGAGTTACTGTGTACATTCTAGCAGTATCTTGTCACGACACTCAGGAGTGAGCCTTATACTCTGGGAAATTACATCAGAGAGAGTTCAGAGCTAATTTTTCTCAAAGACCACATACCATGTCATCCCCCTGTGATAGCTTAACTTGCAGTTTTCTGCCATTTTGATTCCTGAGCCCAGGAAGCAAGCTGTCAGTATACTTTGGTGGCATGTTAGGTAGCTTGGAACCTTTAATAAATACCCTATACCCTGTTCTCAGGATGATGACAATGCGGATGATAACAGCAGCCAGGTGGTAGTTGGTAAAACCAAGACACCTAAGATTACACAGTGGTAATGGATGAAACAGAATTCACTTCCTCCATGGTCTTCAGTCAGAACTTGAGTCATCACATTTTAGCTTTAACAATTCTCCATTAACTAAATGTATTTGGGTCTGTGTGTTTGTGTGCAAATAACAGTCAACTCTGGGCATAATCTGGCTCCATCTCTGATTCTTGGGGTTAGATTCCAGGAAATGAACTACTGTATTGGGATGTAAACATTTTTGAAAGGTTCTTACTTGGAAAGCACAAGTAACTTTCTGAACTACCCAGTTGCTATGCAGCTGCCTCTTGAGGGCTTTCGGTATAAAAGGGGACCCAGTGTGTGGCGGTTGTCTTTCTCGCTTTCCATTCTCAGGGCTGCGCATACTTGTTTTTTAGGACCGAGGAAATAACAACAATGTAATGAGCAATTATGAGGCCTATAAACCCTCCACAGGAGCAATGGGAGACCGGCTGACGGCAATGAAGGCAGCTTTCCAGGTCTGAAATAAGCCTCTGGTTAAGGGTTTTCACATTAGCTCCTGGACAGGGCTGGGGGCCTCGTCTTCTGAAGTGATAACTGGGCTTGTAAGCGTGGTGCCGGATTTCAGGTGTTCTCTTCCTTGGGTTTCAAATATAAATGTACAGTTAGAGCTGCAGAAGCCCCTCCTGCTGGGTGAGCATCTGCTGCAGCCTCACGAGAGCCCAGGGCTGCTTGTGCTGCAGCCGTGTTGGCATTCCCTCCCAAACTGTCCTAATCTGGCTCACTGTAATCACCGTATTTTTGGCCAAATTTCACTGTCTTTTGAACGCTGAACCCGTTTCTCCCGCCTGCCATTCCTGCTGGCTAGCTGCCCCGTTACTAGCTGGCCTGAATTTACACAGCTCATTGTCTCCAGACTGCTTCGGTATGGTCTCAAGACTTTTTCCTGTCCCATTAGTATAGGAACACAGAAATCCTGGTTTAGAATTCAGGTTCAGGGGGTGGTGGGGCAAAAAAAAAATTTAGGATCCATTTCTGATTGAAGGAAGGTGACACATAATTCATGTATCAGCAAGGTATGCAGGCAGGTCCTGTCTTAGCAGACTTCTGAAGGTCAGATGAAAACTAAATAGCCTGTTCATGTCAGATTTTGCTGTCAAGTTAAAAACATTTGTTTTTCACAATGTTTTATATTTTGAATTATAAAGAATTCTGGCTTTATTGTTGAATTGATTTGTGTGTGTGTGTTCTAGCCAGTCAGGTGAGAGCAGTACGTTTTGCTACATTGAGCTGTGAATCTTCTTTTGCAGCACAAGAACAAACAGGCCTGTGCTTTGGTGCCATTGGGGCACTCAAATCAGCTTTGTCAATATAGCAGTTTATATGCATAATTGCCAAGCTTATATATTTCCGTTTTCTGGGATTTGTCATATTTTTCCTGGTCTTTTCTCTTTCAGTCACAGTACAAGAGTCACTTTGTGGCAGCCAGCTTAAGCAATCAGAAGGCAGGAAGCTCTACTGCTGGGGCAAGTGGATGGACTAGTGCAGGGAGCTTGAATTCCGTTCCCACTAATTCAGCACAACAGGGCCCCAGCGGTCCCGACAGCCCCGCCACCAATTCCAAAGGTGTCCCAGGCTTTGGCAGTACTGGGAATGCCAGCAACGCCCCTGTGACGTACCCTTCTGCTGGAGCCCAAGGAGTCAACAATACAGCTTCAGGAAGTAACAGCCGAGAAGGGACAGGGAGTGGCAATGGGAAGAGAGAAAGATACACTGAGAACCGGGGTGGCAGCAGACACAGCCATGGAGAGAGCAGCAGTCGGCATGGAGATGGCCCTCGGCATGGAGATGGTGGTCGTCACGGAGATGGATATCGCTACCCAGAAAGTGGCAGTCGTCATACTGATGGCCATTGGCATGGGGAGAACAGGCATGGAGGAGGTGCAGGCCGGCATGGGGAGAGCCGGGGTGCAAGTGATGGTCGGAACGGGGAAAGCAGGAAGGAAGGTTGTAATCGTGAGAGCAAGATGGACCCCAAAGCGGACAGCAACAAGATGGACAAGACAGACAAGACGGACAGCAAGTCAGATAAGACAGCGGATGGTTTTGCTGTCCCAGAGCCACCCAAACGCAAAAAGAGTCGATGGGACAGTTAAGACGTTGTGTGCGTGAAGTCAGTTGTCTTTAACTTTATTTTTAGAAAGATTTTGGTAACTAGATGTCTCAGGGCTGGGTTGGGGTCGGTCAGATATAAGGACCCCCTGCCCTTAGTGAAGAGCTGGAGTTTTGGAGACATCCCTTCGTCAGAGTCATTTTTCAGGTGTTTTCTTGGGAAACTGCTTTGGTCCTATGATGCAGTGAGAGCAAGCTGGGAAACTTCTTTGGGTTCTAGGTGAGTTGCTATGAGGGTAAGTTGAGGATACCTTGAGAGAAAGGGCCTTAAAGGGCACAAAACTCACTCTAGGTTTATATTATATGTAGCTTATATTTTTTACTAAAATGTCACCTTACAAACATCTATATAAAACAGACTTTTTCTTAGCTGTGTGGCCAGGCAGTCCCCTTTGTAGGAGTTGACTTCTGCAAACCCAGTTGAGCTGTTGGAGGAGGGGGAATGCGACTTCAACAGATGTGGGTGCTCAGGTTCCCAGACAGGTCTGTATGCAGCCCTGAGACAGGCACAAGACACCCTCCTCCTCCCTCCCCGCCAGGCTTGGGAGGTCCAGGGCCACTATGCTGGGAGGGAAGGGTCCTGGAAACGGGACCATGATCGTCCCAAGTCTGAGATGTTGCTGAATTCAAAATGGAACCCAACAACAGCTTTTTAAAGTGTCTTCTATTTCTTTCTTTTTTTTTTTTTTAACTTGCCCCAGTGGTAGTCTTTTGCTGAAATGATTTTGATGATTTTTTTGTTCTATCTTGTTTATAAAAAGGAAAATATACAAACTTCGGATTTTGTGACTTTGTGAAGGTTTCTTTAAGATGTGCATTCCTCTGCTTGCTCTGTAGTAAATGTTTTACTGCTGGGACCTGTGGACTGTTTGTCGTTTCTGCTTCACCACGGGCTGGCACACGGGAATCTCAGCACACGTGGTGTGAGCCAGCAGAAGACACTTCATCTCATCTTGGCTTTATTCAGCTAATGGGTTGTTGTTTTGACTTTTCACCCCCAGCCCCCACACACACCACATTCCTCCGTGTCTGCAGATGAGATGGGAGAACACTCCTGCTACCCAGGATCACTGCCAGGGCGTGGCTGCCATGTCCTGTTCTCGCCCAACGCTGGGGCTCTGCTCACTTCCGCTTGTGTTTTTTCTTCTGTTCTTTCCGCTGCTGTGCCCTCTGGTCCTTCTTCATCCTGGAGTCCACCACCTTGAAGTGGCCTCTGACTCCTGCTGGCCGCCGCACCTTGCGGCCTACGCCTTTTTTGGCTACAACGTAGGTAACTTGGCGTTTCTCCTTGCCCAGTCCTGCCTTCTTGTAGAGACTGCAAAGGAAAACAACCGGTTAGAGGCCTTGCTGTCACCCTTTTAACCTCCTCATGTCCCTGGGGTGCTTCCCCCAGTCACCTTCGCAGCTGTGCCACTTTCTCTCGCTCTGAGATGTCCACTGTGTTCACCACAGCCTCAGCCTTCTTCTTGGTCTGCTCCAGCTTCTTCAGCATCTGGAATGTGTTCTGGTCAGTGACCTCTCTCTCGGCCCTGCCCCACACCTGAACTGCAGGCGGCCCTCAGCACTTACCCTCCGTTTCTTTCTAGCCTTGGCCTCAGCCACTTTTTTGATAGGACGTGCATTGATTTCCCTCCAGCGTTTCCGGTAATGTTCCACTTCCTTCTTGTCAATGGGCAATTGCCGGATCCGGTGCTGTTTTTCCTCCTGCACAAACCACTCTGGAAGCTCCCCTTCCTCTTCATTAAATGCATACCTGGGCAAGACAGGGCAACAGTCTAGCAACAACCACTGTGGGTTTCTGAAGAAGAAACCACCCACTTCCCCATGGTGTGGTCCCCATTACCGGTTGAAGGAGTTATCTATGAGGTCTCGCTTGGCCTTTTTGGAAGAGGCAATCACAGCTCCCAGAGCCAGGCCTTCAGGATCTAGTATCCGATGTTTCGCTAGGTAGGCAAAAGGCAGAGAGGCCTGATCTAGGCACTGAAATTCCCCACTGGTCTCTCCACTCCACCCAACCAGGCTGCACTGCGCTCTCACCTGGGTTCTCAATAGGCACCACCTCAAACCCAGCATCATCTGATGGTGGCCCCCGGCTTCGCTTCTTACCACGGGACGCTGCCCAGCTGCGGCGGGCAGAGAACTAAGTGAATATTCTAGTACCCACAGCACAGTCCCAGCTGACCACAACCCCTGCCATCCAGGCTGTACCGCAGGCCAACTAAATCAGAATGTACAGGGCTGTTAAAGGCCTCGTACTTTAGAGAAGTGACTTCAGGCCACTGCTGGATCTCACCTCTCTTCATCCTCGCTGCTGCTGCTGACACTGTCTGAGCTGTCATCTCCGATAGGGGGGACCTCTGTCTCCCCGGGGGCCGTTTCCTGGCCCTGGAGAGACTGAGTTTGAGTCTTCAAATTTGAAGCTGGGGGTGCTGATGGTGACTGCTGCTCCTGCTTTGGCGGCTGCTGCTGCTGCCGCTCCTTCCGGCGGTTTTCATGTAACAGCTGAGCCTGGCTGATCTCCAGGGCCTCGTCCGCATCGTCCTCGATGCCACTGAAGCCGTCCTGTGGTGAGGGAACAACCTGCAGCCATCTTTTTCTCAGGGGATGCCAACTTCCTGTCAGCCTAGCCCTCAGCCCTGTACCTTTGAGAACCACAGATTGGCCTGTTCTTCCTGCAGTACTGCCTTTTCCTCCAGTGACACTAGCAGCGGATTCTCGTCTTCCTCTTCCTTATCATCATCATCTTCAGCAAACTGCACACTGTAAACCCAAAGAACAGCAAAAGGAAGCTCCGGATCCCTGAGCGCCTGCAAGCCCCAGTGGGTCTCAATGAGGGGCACGCTCACTCTCACACACTTACTGCTTTTGTTCCTTCAGACCCTCAGGTCTCCCGACTCCTGCCAGCTCCTCTGGATCCAGGTCACTGTCCAGAGATGCCTCCTCTTCCTCCTCCTCAGCATCTGACACATAGATGTCATCTCTTGGCAGATCAGACAGAAATGTGTCTGCAGTGCTCATGTCTCCTTGCGTGACTTGCTCTAACAACTGAAATGTAGCAAACATGGTGCTTTAGTCCCATGCTCATTGTCTTAGTTTACCGTAAGCAACACCAGCAGACATGAAAACGTCCTGTTCTAAGGCACTAACCTGTCTTCAGTGGTAGCACAAACGAGTATTATGGAAAAGTACCCCCGTAGCTCATAAAGCAAATTTTGAAATTTTCTAAAATATTGGTGTTTGTTTTATTTGGGAGAAAGAACTCTACTGGCTCATTCCTCAAATGCTCCCAATGAGCAGAGCCAGAACAGAGTTCAACTCGGGTCACAGCTGCCGCCCAGGGGCTGTATTCGCATGACTAAAGGCAGAAGCTAGAGCCAGGACCCAGTGCCGGCCCTCTGCTACAGGACAAAGATGCCCTGGTCCCCAGGCTAAATGCCCGCTTGTTGCCTACCTTCAATTACTCCGAAAAGGCATTCAGTCACCTCCCGAGAAAGTAACAGTATATCCCAATTTTCTCCCAAAAGGCAGCCAGACAATTTACATCCAACAGAAATATTTCACCTAGGTAGGCTAGAGAAACCTCAAAACTCTATTTTCCTCATGGCAAAGATGGCTGCTATTTTCCTATGTAACCACTGTAGGGAAGAATGCAAAGACAGGCTGTGGGATTCTGGGTAGTATCTAGCAGCTGGGATGTGGGGACAGCCTGTGTCAGGTCTAGCGTCTCCATGCTCTCCTGCAGGACAAGGGGGACTTAGTTATGCCATTCCCACCACTGCATTAGGAAGGATGTTAGGCTGCAGTCACAAAAGCACCACGCATAGCCTAATGGGGTGAACTCGTCTAAGGGACTTCTGGGGGAGACCCTCTGTATCTGTGCTTGTAACCCAAGCAGTACCAAGTAGTACCCTGGCTGCATGGATTCTAATTGCAACTCTTGGTCCTAATGTTCCAGCTCTTAAAGGATAAATCCAGCCCACTCATAAATCTCCCGATTTCATCATCCAAGTGTATGTTTCTTTCGGCTTTTGAATCACAGGGTTCCCTCAGTAGCCTTGCCAAGTGATTTCTGCAGTTCAAGGTAGCAACCAAAGCCCGATGATTCACTTTTAGGACATGCAGCTTTGCTGCCGGCAGACTCCGAGCATCCTTGGGCCCAGCTCACCTGGTGGCCCCGGATGGTGCGCAGTGAGAACATGCCCGTCTCTCCTTCCTCAGCAATGGAGACCCCGGGCAGGTCCATCTTCAGCTCCACTCGCTCCCGCTGCTTTCTCTGCTCACGCAGCAGCTTCTTTTTCTTCCTGAAGGGAGAGGTTGTGGATCTAACCTGCCCGGCTCTATTCCTGTTCCTATTCAATGCGGTCACTCTTCTCCAACCTTCTTCACCCAGGAATTTTGCAGTGGGGCCACTACTTAACTCTTCAAATGGCCACAAAAGCCAAGTCTGGGCCAGCTGCAGGCTATGAACTCAATCCAGCTCTCCCCATGTGGGTGGTAAGAACTTGACCTGTCTGCTGCCTCCCTGGGTGTTCATCAGCATGAAGCTTGAGCTATGCTGGTCCTTCAATGGGGGAAGATCCTCACCTATGGCTGACCACTAAGCCAAATTCCTACCCTGCCTCACCTCACCTCTTTAATTCTGCCACCTCCTGGGCTTTCATCTCAGCCAGTGTCCGGTCCAGCTGCTCTTCCTCCTCCTCCTCCTTAGAGGGTTTTCCTGGGATCCCAGATGTTGACTCCTCGTCATCATCACCTTCCTCTTCTCCTGAACTGAGGCTGACAGAACGATCCAGAAGTTTCGTCAGTTTGCCAGAGGCTTCATCTAGTCACCATCTACTTTGGTTTAGCTCCACTCACCTGATGTCCAGAGCTTTTGCTTGCTCCTTCAGCTTCTTGGCCACATGGCGCCGAAGCTTCGTTCTCCAGTTCAGGAGGGACCTGTCAGAGAAATAGGATTGGTCCATGCGTCTGCCCCCTCTGCATCCTCTAGCACAGCAGCATGGCTTCCAAGGCTTCTGCCCTGCTGCACACCTGAGTTCCTTGCGTCCCAGCACCTTGATGTCCTGACAGCAGGCCCGGATGTCCTCGGTGGTAGCTGGGTGCTGTGCCAGCTCTTCATCATCCAGCGAGATCTTTTAGGGGGAAGGGAAGGAGTCAGGATGTTTCCAGGCCATGGTTATGGGGCTGTCCTACAACCTTCAAAGTCTGGGAACTCACCTCACTGGCTTTGGAGAGGAAGTCGACAGGGTTGGCAGCTCGGAGGAAATCGCTGACTGAGGTGCGGTGATACAGGGTGAGATCGCCCTCAGCGTAGCCTTCGGCCTTCGTGAGAGAAATGAGGCTGGCTGGCAGTCCCTTGTAAGACATCTACAGGACCACCAGGCTCAATCTCCCCAGAGTTCCACAACCCTCTCCACCAAACACACCTTTGGCTTCTTCTTGGTCACCAACTCAGTAACAGTTTTAGCCTGGACTTCAACTTCCTTGAAAGCAAATTTTGGATCAAAGAATTTACTGTCAACCTTATCAGGAGCCAGGAATCCTAAAAAGACATAATAATAAAATGCATGCTGGAAGGGGCAGGCTGGTGCCACCTGGGACACTTGCATCCCACATTAGATGCCACTGAGTTCTGGCCACTCTGCTTCCAGTCCAGCTTCCTGCCAATGCATCTTGGGAGATGGCAGAAGACGGCTTGGGTGCTTGGGCTCTGCCACCCAAGTGGGAAGTGCACAGAGGGTTCTCTGGGTTTCTAGTGCAGGCCTAGCCCCAGCCCCAGCCCCGGCTACTGCAGCATTTATGGAGTGAGCCAACAAATGGAAAAATCTCTATGTCCGTGGCTCTGTAGATGCAAATAAACACTTAAAAAAAAATAGTGTGCTTTGATAGTTGGTGGTTAAGTCAACAGAAAGCACAAAGGGAAGCCCACCTTGACAGACAACAAAGATCTCTGCAGATTCATGGCGGGAGGCCTGGGGCTTGGTGGCCTGGACACGGCGGAACAGCTGCTGGAAGATCCATAGCAGAGGCTGGTAGTCGCGGGAGCGGAAGACCTTTGTGATGAAGTAGCCACCACGGGCCAGAAAATCACAAGCCAAACGTAGAGCCATCAGCGTGAGGTGGGCTGCAGGAGAGACGTGGGCAGCTGAGGCCCTCTGTAGCCTGGGAGGACGTGCCCACCCTACTCTCCAGGACCCACATTCCCAGCACCTTGTGAGTAAGCATCATGGACCCAGCTGGCCCCAACGTTGGGGGCACCATCATTGAGCACAACGTCAACCTTCCAGGTCTTCAGCTCCTTTCTCAGGGCCTAGAGAAGGGAAGGGATCACTGTGACAGGAAGAGTGGCTACGAGTGAAGACCCTGGCTCAGCACTGGTCCCCCTGCCCACAGCAGCTTGTTGTGTGCCCGCTATGAGTCAAATCGTATTATGGGCACAGGGCTCCCCAACAGTAACAAAAATGCCACCCTATCTTTGTGGCGCTTAGGGTTCAACAGTGAGCCTTCACCCACTGCTAGGGGACACAAGGAGTCTTGTCACACAGATGTTCTGCAGGAACTTGCTAAGAGCACGGTAAACGAGTTTTCATCTCTGCAGGATTTGGGGAATTGGAAGATGGAGATGATCATCACCTGCCTACAGCGTTCCGTCGTGATGTCCTCCTGCAGGGTCACCACGTTGGGCAGAGGCTTGATGGGCACCAGGTCCACTCCTGGAAAAGATGGAGGTCGGCGTATTCTACAGCTCTATCGCCAGCAGGAAGGAGGGACATGGAGGATGAAGGCTAGGGCTCAACCCCCCCAGACAGCCTCCCATCACTCACCCACAATAAGACTGGATACAGGCATAAACTTGGCAGCCACCTGCAGCCTACAACAGAAGCAGATTCCTGCCTTGGCAACATGACCCCTCACCCCTGGTGTCAGGAGCCCTTGCCAAGCACAGTAGTCTCAGAGTGTGTCCCGGGCGCACACTCCAGGGTTTAGGAGACCTGCGCTTAGCAGGAGACAGATCAGGCTATAGTTACTGCGGATGGTTCGTAAATCTTTTCCCCAACCCCAACACAACCACTGTTCACAGGAGTGAGCGCGTAGGTGTTAACGCACCATCCTCCCGGCGCCGCACACAGGTCCAGCAAGGCGCGGGCTTTCTGCAGGAACTGAAAGCGCCGATTCAACTGGATGAGCTTGAAAGCCGAGCGGGAACGGTAGCCTGCAGCGGCGGCGACACAGTCATCAGGTGGCCGGGCTTCACAGCCCACCACCCGCTGCTGCCCGAGAACGCAATACCGCGCAAGGGGGACACTCGCTGCGGTGCGGACCCCGGCTCACCCGTCTCCTTCGCCAGGTGATAGAACTTGTCTCGTCGGCTTTTGCCGACTTTGCCCTTCTTGCCCATGGCGGGACGAGAAAGTGTCACTCAACCTGCGAAGAAACACGTCCGACCTCGAAGCGCTACCTCCCTCCTGCCGCGAGCCCGTCCGCGCGGTCACCGGGGAGCAGAATCCCACACGATCACCGCCACCCAGAACCGCCTTGCCCACCCGGAGAGCCGCACATGGAGGCAGCAGGCAAGTGTACTTCCGCTTCCGCTGACGCCGCCTACGTCACTGGCGCCGAGGTTTCCGCCATTTCGGGAGTGTCCATAAAGTTTTCTCTACGTCACTTTTCCTCGTTGTAGAAGTTGAACGTTGACATTAGGAATGCAGATTACAAGAAATAAAAAGAATTTCAGAGGAGCGAGACTTTGCACTTCCATTCCCTCTTTAACCCCTTTCCCAAACTCCTGAACTCCAGTAGCCGCCCTTCCCAGCATGGCCCTTATTATTTGTTGTTACCTTTCCCTCACTCCCACACCCTTTGACCCGGAACTCCTCTCTGCCGGGTCGTCAGCCCCCGCCCTCCCGCTCCGCTTCCGCGCCTGCGCTCCTAGGCGCCCGGGAGGCCGGCGGTCTCCCCTGAAAAGCGAAGATGGCGCTGGACGGGCCGGAGCAGGTGCGGTGTTGGGGCAGGGCCGGGGCTGCAGGCGGGAAGGGCATTGTCCGAGGTGCCGGGGAGCGGGCCGCGCCGGGGGTTTCTAGTGGGGTCTCGGATGGCCGTACTCATTCGGGCCGGGCCCTGCGCGGGGGCAGGATCTGCTGTGTCAGCGCCGCCAGCCGTGGGCCGGCAGTGCTGGGCGAGAAGGAATCACCAAAGCCGAGTGAATGGGAGCAGGGGGACGGGACGTCCTTCCTCCCCCGGGGCTCCGTCCGCAGCGATCACGCCTGTTGGCGGAGCGCTTGACACGGCGTCTGGTTCTCCATGCAGTCCAGGAGGCAGGCGGCGGCTTCAGGAAAACGGAGTGATGGGAAGGAGAGATGGGGGGTTCAGAAGCCGGATCGTCGGCCCAAGCTCCTCTTACACACAGAACTGCTCGCTTGAAGCTTCGTGGTGAGGGGCCCTGGACGTAGCTGCTTCCCGGTGGCTGTGGGGTGTGTTGAGTGATGACCCCGTGTTTTCAGATGGAGCTGGAAGAGGGGAAGGCGGGCAGCGGACTGCGCCAGTATTACCTATCCAAGATCGAGGAGCTGCAGGTGAGGGCAGCCCCAGCTGGGGGCGGGAAGCGAATTGAGGATGCCTCTCATTTGGGGGAGGGCCGTGGGGAGAGCTTGTTCCTTAGTTTTTAGGATCTGGATGAGTAGAAGTATAAAGGAATATAAAACACACGGCTAACCGTTTCTTGTTCTCGTGGGGCCTCACACCCCTGAGGGTGACAGCAGCCCCAGGAGTCAGATGGTATCCCCCACTCCCTCCCCAGCTTGCTGAAGGTCAATGCCAGGCCTGTTTGATCCATCTACATGCCCACAGTTGGTCACCTCTGAGGAATTAATTCTTTTTAATAATGAATTTGATTGGGCTGTGTATTCCTTTTTTGTTGTTTGTTTGTTTTACTTTTTTCTGGGCTGTGTCTTCCTACCCTGTCTCTTGTTTGGTCTCCATCTCTTTCCTGACATTCTTTATCTTTCCAGTCTGCATCTGATCATTCTATTTCACTGTAAAAATGAACTTATTTGGTTTAAGTTGCAGAAAATTTAAGTACTTAGAGTTGAAACGCAGGGGCCAGTACAGTGGCTCCACAAGCTGATTTTCCACCCTGTGATGCCAGCATCTCATATGGGTGCCAGTTCCTGGCCTGTCTACTCCACTTCCCATCCAGCTCCCTGCTTGTGGCCTGGGAAGGCAGTGAAGGGTGGCCCAAAGCCTTGGGGCCCAGCACTCAAGTGGGAGACCTGGAAGAAGCTCCTGGCTCCAACTTTGAATAAGCCCAGCTCTGGCCTCACATCCATTTGGGGAGTGAACCAGCAGTTGGGAAGACCTTCTCTCCCTGGAAAATATGTCTTTCCAATAAAAATAAGTAAATCTTAAAAAAAGAGAGAATGTTAACAGAAGAGGGGCTTTTTTTGTTGTTTGGTTTGTTTCTTCATTTTATGTGAACAATCTTCCATCTGCTGGTTTACTTCTCCAAGTGCCCACAACGGCCAGAGCTGGGCCTGACTCCCCGCTAGGTCTCCCATGTGCTGAGCCCTCAACCTCCCGCCTTCCCAGGATGCACGTTAGTGCAGCTGGCATCGGAACCGGAGCCAGGGGTGCAGCCAGGCACTCTGGTGTGGGCATCTCGCCTCTGTGCTGAATGCCAGCTCCTGGAGGAATCTTACATAGCGAGAGGTATGGGCTCTACAAATGAAGTGATCAGAAAGGTGTTGGGGCAAGGTATGAGCAGAGTGTGAGGGGTCTGGAAGACACTGACAACATCCAGACTGGATGGAATAATCTAGCAACCAGCCCACTGGTTAGGAGAACAGGGCCCTAGAAATTAGGGGCTGGAGAAATAAGAAAGATCATTACTGTGGCATAGGGAAAAGGCATAGGAAAACTTCAGAGCTCCAGGTGTGCTTACATGTATTATTTGAGTATTTGGTTTCTTTTAAAAAAAAGATTTATTTGAAAGGCAGTTACAGAGAGAGATCTTCCATCTGCTGGGCTCTCTATCCTGGGCTGGGCAAGGCCAGGCACAAGTTGGGAGACAGGAACCTTACCCAAGTCTCCCACATGGGTCAGCAGCCCAGGCATTTGGGCCGTCCTCCACTGTGTTCCCAAGTGCATTAGCAGGGAGCTAAATCGGAAGCAGAATCGCTGCAGCTCAAACTAGTGCCCACATGGGATGCCAGTGCTGCTGACAGTGGCTTAACGTGCAGTGCCAGCCCTGGGTTTCCATTTTTGGAGTTTCCATTTCATGCTTGATTTCGTGTGTCCACCTCTTTTTTTTTTTTTAAAGATTTATTATTATTGGAAAGCCGGATATACAAAGAGGAGGAGAGACAGAGAGGAAGATCTTCCATCCGATGTTTCACTCCACAAGTGAGCCGCAATGGGCCGGTGCATGCCGATCTGAAGCCGGGAACCAGGAACCTCTTCCAGGTCTCCCACACGGGTGCAGTGTCCCAAGGCTTTGGGCCGTCCTCAACTGCTTTCCCAGGCCCCAAGCAGGGAGCTGGATGGGAAGTGGAGCTGCCGGGATTAGAACCGGCGCCCATATGGGATCCCGGGGCTTTCAAGGCGAGGACTTTAGCCGCTAGGCCACGCCGCTGGGCCCTTGTGTGTCCACCTTAATGGCCTGACAGCAAGTGGGTCTGCTGGTGCCACAGCCCGGTGCAATTTTCTGACAGCTCTGGTTGAGGTCATCGAGACACCTCAACTTGGCTTTGTCTCATTTTCCACAGCAGCGCGCTAGAACTCTGGTTTCCACTGGATCACATTGCCCCCCATCTCCTCCTAACAAAGCCTGCATGAATCAGCTGTAGCTCTTCAGCAAAATTCCTTTCCCCACGGGCCAGTGAGAGCCTTCCAGCATGGCTGCCCTGGACTTCACAGGGCCGTAGGACAGGACAGGGTCACCAAACGTGCAGCTGCCCTGGACCCTTCTTCCACTCCCACTCCCGGTCTGGCTCTTGGCTAAGAACACCCCCATTTGCCTCTTGCCCCCCACAGCTGATTGTGAATGATAAGAGCCAAAACCTCCGCCGGCTTCAGGCACAAAGGAATGAGCTGAATGCCAAAGGTGAGGGCGAGGGTGGGGACCTGCCTGAGGTCTGACTGCTTTCGGATCTCCGTGCTTCTGCCTTCACAGCAGCACCTGTGGAGTCTCCTGGTCTGAGCATGTGCCGGCGTGACCCTCTTAAAGCTGTGAATGTGGGCTTTAAGTCGGGGGCGGGGGGCTTCCTTCAGTGTTTGACTGTGTGTGGAAGCTGGGTGACTGGCTGTGTTTGTGTCTAGTTCGCCTGTTGCGGGAGGAGCTGCAGCTGCTGCAGGAGCAGGGCTCCTACGTGGGGGAGGTGGTCCGGGCCATGGATAAGAAGAAAGTGTTGGTCAAGGTAAAGTCACTGCCCAGGGCCCAGCCCGTTGCCCCCAGCATCCCACTATCACGGGGTCTCAGGAAGACAGCGTTGCGTGCCCAGCTGTTAACGCTAGGACTGTCACAGGTCTCCCTGGGGAGGGTGTCCACCTGGTGGTCAGGGAAGAACAGGAAATCTCTTTCAGGTACATCCCGAGGGCAAGTTTGTTGTGGACGTGGACAAGAATATTGACATCAACGATGTGAGTGTGGTGGGTCAGGTAAGGGTAGGTGCAGCTCCCATCACTGCACTGCCCGAAACTTGCTCTGTTCTCAGGTGACACCCAACTGCCGGGTGGCCCTACGGAACGACAGCTACACGCTGCACAAGATCCTGCCCAACAAGGTGGACCCCCTAGTGTCACTGATGATGGTGGAGAAGGTGCCAGACTCCACATACGAGATGATCGGCGGACTGGACAAACAGATCAAGGAGATCAAGGAAGTGATCGAGCTGCCAGTCAAGCACCCTGAGCTCTTTGAAGCCCTGGGCATTGCCCAGCCCAAGGTGAGAGGGGCCAGGCTAGACTCCATCCCACCCAGATCAGATGCAGGGGTTGGAGTGAGCCACCACAGCCCGTGTGGGCTACCCTTTGCTGCTGGGCGTAGGGCTTAATCTAGAAGGGCCCATGGTGTTCATCTTCTCCTCTAACACAGGAGGGGAACCTTTTTTCTGCCAAGGTTCATTTGGGGACCATTCACAATTATCAGCCGAAAGTCCAATATATGTGAACAGCCTGAAATTTGAATCTCACAGGCATTCCCACCCCTGACCCCTGCTTCCCTCTAGGGAGTGCTGCTGTACGGGCCCCCGGGCACTGGGAAGACCTTGCTGGCTAGGGCTGTGGCTCACCATACCGACTGTACCTTCATCCGTGTCTCTGGGTCTGAACTGGTACAGAAGTTCATCGGGGAAGGTAATGGCAGCTAGGACCATGGCGGGAACCAAGCAGAAGTGTGGGCAGGAGGACCTTGTAACGCCCTGATGGCCCTTGGCTTCTGTGCAGGGGCGAGAATGGTGAGGGAGCTGTTCGTCATGGCACGGGAACACGCTCCCTCCATCATCTTCATGGATGAGATTGACTCCATCGGCTCCTCGCGCCTCGAGGGTGGCTCTGGGGGGGACAGTGAAGTGCAGCGCACCATGCTGGAGCTGCTCAACCAGCTGGATGGCTTCGAGGCCACCAAGAACATCAAGGTGAGGCCACCGCCGGGCAGCCCAGGATGGTCCTCGGAGCTGGGCAGGCCCAGGCGCTTAGCTGACTTTGCCCCTTCCTGTACCCAGGTCATCATGGCCACTAACCGGATTGACATCTTAGATTCTGCGCTGCTTCGCCCAGGGCGCATTGACAGGAAAATTGAATTCCCGCCCCCCAACGAAGAGGTCTGTGAGGGGCAGTGCCTACTGTGGCCCAAGGCTGTGGGGTGGGTTGTGGGGCTCAGCCCTTTCCTCCTCCACATCTAGGCTCGACTGGACATTCTGAAGATCCATTCTCGGAAAATGAACCTGACCCGGGGGATCAACCTGAGAAAGATTGCTGAGCTGATGCCAGGAGCGTCGGGGGCCGAAGTGAAGGTGCTTGGGGAGCCAGGGCCCCAGCTGGGGGTGGGAGGAAACTCCAGGCCTCAGAGGACAGGAGGGGAGGCTCAACTTGCTTTCCCTGCTTAGGGTGTGTGCACGGAGGCTGGCATGTATGCCCTGCGGGAACGGCGAGTCCATGTCACCCAGGAGGACTTTGAGATGGCAGTTGCCAAGGTACAGCCCCTGACCTTGTCTTGGCTGCTGGCAGAGTGTGTTTCCAGGACTCATGATCTAATTCTCTTTTTCTCCAGGTCATGCAGAAGGATAGTGAGAAAAACATGTCCATTAAGAAACTGTGGAAGTGAGCTTTCATGCTTGGCATGGACCCCTCAAATAAAGCTCTGTGGTGTAAGCCCTGTCAGGACTCTGCTCCGTTCAAATGACCAGATCTGGGTACCACCAATAAACAAAAGGATTTATTTGGGAAGTTCCAAACCTGCCAGAAGTGGCACTTGCCAAACCCTGGACCCACCCACCCTCCCAAGTACCCCAAGGACAGCAGGGATCCCCCCAGGCACCTCCTGCCCTCCACCATTTGCACACCCACCCTCCCCCCTCCAGGAGGCGTCACCTCCCCAGCCCGCTGGTGTCCTAGGAGATGATGGCGGCTGGAGCCGCTTGCATAGATTGAAGAAAGAGAATGAGGAGGCACCAAATAGGGCTCCCTGAAAACCCCCAACATACCCCTATACAAAAAAAGTGGCTCCCACATAGAAAATCCTGCTCCCAAATAGTGCAAATACCCAGAGAAAAGGAGAAAAAACCAGCAACAAGGCTGGGTTTATAGGAATGGCCAAGAACTTTGGTTTCAGGAGGTTAGGAAGAGTCTGGGCTGTGCCTCGTCTTCCTCGCCTGGCTCCCTCCGCAGAGCCAGCTCTTGCTCACCCTGGGGTGGGGGCCTGTAAACATGCAAACCCAGCGCCTTTGGTTCCTAAAGGCCTCAATTACAACATCAAAGCACAGCCTCCAGTGGTCCCACGAGGCCTGCCTGCAGGGGCAGGGGAGATGCCTGTGAACCCGGCTAAAGCCAACATGGAAAGGAAGGAATAAGGCTTTGGAAACCAAGCAACAAGGAATCCTACCACTATGCTTACGAAACTAAAGCTGGGGAGTTGAGTGCCAGCAGACACCCCTCACCCCGTCTGCAGTCCCGGCTGGGACCTGCTGGCTGGTCCCCTTCTGAGCTCCAGGCCTGGGCAGAAGGATGCAATCCCTGAGCAGTTAGGTCAAGCGGATGCCCAGCACCTGTTCCAGTTCCTGCCGTCGCTGCTGCACCTGGAGAAAGAAGAGACCGTGGCTCAGGCCTCTGATATTCACAAGCAAAGAAGGGTCAATGTGGTAGTGCCTCACCTTGGCAAAGATGTGCCGCCCCACTGCCTCCTGGGCCCAGGGCTGGTGGTAGAAAGCAGCTCGTCTCTCCTCCTCAGGATTGCCGATCACATCGGTGATGATCTGCAAGGAATCCAGAGGAAAGCCACGGCGTTGGCATCATTTCCAGCCTGCCCCATGGGGTGGGAGTCACCCCAAGCTTCACATGGGCTACCCCTCAGAAAACAGGACTACACCTTGAGGTCCCGGCGCTGGGAACGCAGCCACTCCTGGATGAAGTCCTGGGGGTCAGTGCTGAAGCTGAGCATGAAATCCCTCTGGGTCTTCAGCTGGTTGATAGACTCAATGGTCTCGTGGATCTGGGAAGAGGAGTGCCCATGTCATGTGGCCCTCAGCTTTGGGGCTGTACGCACAAAGGGGCCTGACAGCTGCCTGCTCCCAGAGGCCCACCTTGACATCCAGGGAGGCAATCTCCTGCTGATTGGTAGTGGAAGCCAGGAAGTTGCTCATCTGGGCTTTGAGTGGATCATCCACCTCCACGTCGATGTCATAACAGGCTGTCTTCTTCTGGTCGTTAGGATCCACACTGTGGATGCATGGGGAGGAGGGAAAGTTCAGGGCTGTATCTGCCCACCTGGATCAGCCAGGGGGACCCAGAGTGGATCCCATCGACATTCTTGGGGGTCCAAGAAACCTGTCCCTTCCCTGTGGCTTCAAATCTGGGTAAAGTTACTGCTCTCAGAGGAGTCTCTCCACCCGCACCTTCCATTTACCTAATGACGTGGTTGATGACAATGGGATCTGGATGCTGCAGCAGCCCGGCCAGCTTCATGGGGATCTCAGAGAAACGGAGTCGGCCACAACTGAAGATCTGGAGGAGAGTACCGAGGTTTGGTGATGCCCGAGGCCTTGGCCAGGGCTCAGTTCTAAGACTGATAAGACTGTAGGGCAGCAGCAGGGGCTAGGGCAGCATCTTGCTAACCTGGCGGAAGTAACGGTTGCAATTGATGTACTCGCGCTCGTGCCCGTCCTGCAGCTGGTTGTGTTTGATGTAAAGCCACAGGGCCTGCATGATGGCGGCCCTTGTCTGGGTGTGTACTCCTAGCAGCCTCGCCAGTCGGGGATCCAATTTGTACTGCGGAGGCTGGAGACGGAACACAGTATGGGGGAGGCCTTTAACAAGACAGGGTCAAGGTGGGTCTGAGGCACCTGCTTTCCTCTCCTCCCTTATCCCCAAGGCCCAGCTTTGATGCGCGCGTCTGTCACCTGGTGATCCAGCATAAGCAAGAGGGTGCACTTCACATTGAGGTCTCCGGGCCGTTTTACCTGGAAGCCATCTGTCTCCTGGGTGGTGGGCATGCGGTGCCACTGGGAGGGGAACAAAGCATACCCACAAGGGGTGGTCACAAATAAATACCCAGCCCTGTAATGGCACCAAGGCCATGGATGCCCAGCTGGCACACCATCCTGCTCTCTCTGAACTTCAGGTTCATGCTCACCTCCACCAGGTGGTTGTCAGGCCCATACAGCTCCTTGTCCAACTCAATGACAAGGCTCTTGAAGAATGAAGAAAACTTCCTCTTCTGTTTGCTAGGCTGGGCATGAAGGAGGGTATAAGAGGGGTGTTGCTGGTTCTCCAACTAAACTAGGCTGAGTGCCCCGTGGAGGAGCTCTGTTCCAGCCTGCAGCACAGGGCACTGAGGACTCCAGGGTCCGCAGCGGAGCAGCCAGACTGGCAGAGTGGGCAGCAGAACACAGTGGAGGCAGCGAGACAGCACCTGCTCGCTAACAAGGGACTGCTGCCCACAGGAAAGCTACTGTAACAATCACACAAACCAACCCCAAGTGCCAGAGCCGTGCCCTCCTTATGACAAGGCTTCTCCGAGACCCCAAGTGTCTGTAGCCAGGTTTAACCACCCCCTAGCCCAGCTCTCCTCCCTTCCTTCCAAACTCACATCATCCAGCAGTTTTCCTTCTACTCGTAGTTCCCAGGAAGCCACCTTGTCCCCTGCAGGGGTGCCCCCAGGGGTTCCTGCAGTTCCCCCACTATCGCCTTCTGCTTTGCTGGGACTGAATGTATTGGAAATGTAGATGCGAAGCTTTCGCTTTTGCTAAAAAGAAAGGCAATCAGCTAGAGGTGGACCAGCATGACCGAAAACAACGCAGTCCAGTCTTCCCTTCTAAATGCATTCAACATTGAGCACAGCGGGCCACAGCAATAGTAAATCGAGCCTGGCCTTAGTGCCACAGGGCCAACACATACAGACATATATGTGTGAAAGATATATCATGGCACTAGCAAGACAGACACCTCTTACTTTAAATGACACCCAAACATCCATCACAGTCCCCAAAAGATCGAGCCTCCTGGAAGGCCTTCACTGTGCATAGGACTGTTCTAGATTATTTAAAAAGAGGTTCATTGGGAAATGGAGAAAGGACCTATGCTTTCCTAACCTCCAATCTAGTTTCAACCATGATCCGTAAGATTTACACTTTAAATCATGACCCAGGATTCACATATATGAAAATTTCTGAATTTGATGAAGTAATATGCCAAGTGCTTCACAGTATTTTTCTATTTCATATTCATTTAAAACATGCTGGTCCCAACACGCAGAGTTCCTGCTCCGCTAGTGGGCTGCATTGCGCACCTGAGAAACCTGTTCTTGGCCTGACCCCAACCCTGGTGTGGCCCCTGGCAGAAATGGTGCGGAGCAGTGGGGCTGGCTCTACATACCGTCAGAGGCTTCTTAATGGCCTCCTGGATCTCCATGCGCTTCCGGGCGATGGTTTGGTCCAGCTTCCGCTCAAAAGCCAGGAGATCCATGTATGCCTGAGACTCTGGGACGAGCTCCCGGATCTGGCAAAGGGGTAGAAATTAACCAGTCCACTTCCACCCCAGCTCTGGCGCCTTCCTCTTGCTGCCCCCCACCCAGGCTTGGGGCAGATGTGCTCCCCTCCCCGACACGCCCACTCACTCGCTGAGGTAGAACCTTATCTGCCATCTTCCTCCTCTTTAACCTGGGAGGACAGAAGAAGCCCAGTTAGGAGCACAGTGCTTCCCATTCCCAGGATCCCCACCCCCAAGAAGTCTTCCTCCATCATCCAAGCTCTTGGGACAGAAGGAAGCCCTGGGTTGCCACTCAAGCTGGCTAGCCAGGCTGAGAAAAATGGTGGGTCTTACCCTCGACGCTGGGCAGGCATTGGGGGCTGGGCCTGGGGCACAAGCAGGCGTTTTCGGAATGGATCCATCATGGTCGGGGGCATGCCTGGACGCAGTGGAGCAGCTGTGCCAAATGGGGAGCCGGCCGGGGGTCCCACCTGTAAGCCAGCCATGGGCATCCGGCTCCCGGGTGACATGCCAGGCCGCTGGGGGAAGTGAGACGGTGGGGGTGTATAGGTCAGTGGTAGCCTGCTGCGCGGCCAGTAGCTCAGGCCATCCATTCTCCCTCTGGCTAGCCCAGGCCCGATCAGCACACACAGCCCCACGGGAGTGCCAGGAACAAAGGGAAGCGGGTGCTTGAGTACAGGGTGTAAACCACACCTGCCCGCTCCTCCCACCTCATAATCCTGCCAGCAAATGAGCAGACAGGAGGCCAGGGGTGGGAGGAACCTGCTGGCAGAGGCCAGGGTGGGGCGGGGGGCTCTCCAGGGCCACCTCCTAGCCCTGGCATGCTGTGCCCACTTGCTGTGACCAGCCAGCTCTGGCACACAAAGTAGACCCTCAGCCTCCCACCAAGCACTTCCTTCCTTCTCTGAACCCATTTTAAGGGCCAAGTACAGCACCACCAGCAGCCTGGGGGTACAGTCATGGCAGGTATAAGCAGGTTGACAAGGCAGAGCCCTGATGCCCACTTGAGAGAGAGAAGCAGCCGGTGGGCTGCTAAGCCTGTCAGCAGCACCTCAGGGAGTCACCTGCAACAGGATGGGCTGGACGTGGCCCAGCTGGTGGGGGTAGCCTCTGGCAGACAGAGCTCACAGACCATCTGGTCACCATATGGCCTTACCCACAGCCCAGAACTGGACTCTTCTCTTGCTTCCCTACTATCATAGCCAGAGCACTGTGCCAGGAGACCCCCAAAAGGGAATCTATGTCTCTAGAGAGGTCTGTGGGAGTGAGAGCAGCTGGCATTTGTGCTCTAGGCACTATCTGGCAGCCAGGACTGGCTAGAGTTCAGCTTAACCCTAGCAAGCCCAAGCTAGAGGATGGGTAGGATTGTCCTGGATGCAGGGGTTGGAGCAGCAGCAGGAAGCTGGGAGACGGGGTGCCTGCAGAAGGCTTTCCACCTAAGACCCAGCTCCCTGCTGTTTCCGTGGAGCCCCTCAGGGAATACCTCTGCTCCCAACCCTCTTCTTCGTGGCAGCTGCTGGCAAGGCCTGTTTAGCAGCTCAGCCTTGCACACACTGTCCCTGGCAACTTCACAGGGCTGGCCCCAGGGCCCAGATTATGCAACGAGCACAACCAGCCAACCCATCCAGGCTGGCTGGAGACTCTCAGGGAGTCCAAGACCCTCCCCCCACCCCCCAAAGTGGGCAGAGGAGATGCTGACCCCACCCCTCTTTCCAGCACATTCCCAACGTGCAGGGTCAGATACTTGACCAGATGCAGCAAAACACAAACCAGAGCTGTGGCAGACAAACAGTGGAGTAGGAGGGAGGCTGAGGGGGGGGGAGGTGTCTAGGGAGACTTGCCCTAAGTCTCTCTGATCAGGAATGGATTTGTCAGGACTGTGGAAAGCAAAGACAAAAGACAGCAATGTCTGCTTTAAAGAGTCATTGCCAGGGATTATAGGGGGAGGAAGGGGAAAAAAAAACTCTCACTGTGGCTACAGCTCTGAGCCTGGCTGCTCCATGGCCAGTCTCCAGCTTTCCCAGTGCTGGAGAAGAGGGGCGAGGAGCAACTGCAGAGGCAAGCTAGGGCCCTGCGGTCCCCACAAATGCACCAGGGCATTCACCAAACCCCTCCAGCACTATCACCTTAGAAAACAGGCGCTCCAACTCCACCCCTTGCAAAGACACAACTCATGAGACATTTTAAAAAAGAAAGAAAGAAAAAAGGTTTTTAAAAGGCAAAAAATGGGGTCAGCACGATAATGCAGCAGGCTAATTATCTCTGGTGCCTGCGTCCCATATGGGTGCTGGTTCGTGACCCAGCTGCTCCACTTCCCATCCAGCTCCCTATTGCCTGGGAAAGCAGCAGAGGATGGCCCAAAGCCTTGGGACCTTACACCCACGTGGGAGACCAGGAGGAAGCTCCTGGTTCCCAGGTTCAGATTGGCTCAGCTCTGGCCATTGCAAACGTTTGGAGAGTGAACCAGCAGATGAAAGTTCTCTCTGTCTCTAACTCTCCTTTCAAATAAAAAATAATAACGACAAAGACAAAATTAAAAACATGCAACCCCCAAACTCGCAGCCTCCCTCCACTCTGGAAACAGGGCAAGGCAGGCCTGGCTCAGCCCCCTGTGCCCCTAAATGGGCAGTGACCTAATCACCCTTCTGCCACACCAGCCTGTCCACCACCACAGGGAGCGGGAGCACAGGGCTCAGGCTGAGGTGCCAGGTGAAGCCCCCTGCGACTCAGCTTGCCTGCTCAACCTCGCCCCCAAACCTCAGGTGGCTGGCCTGAGGGCACCAGCTGGAGGAGGAGACTGCTCCCCCACCCATGGAGAGAACTCTAGAACAAACCCAGCTGACCCCGGCGATCCACAACTGCAGTCTTACTCTGGAGGAAGGTCAGCATTTGCCTTCTTTCAGGGGCCTCCCCGTCTGTATCTTGGTGCTTCGAGCTCCTGCTGGCACCCAGGGACCCTCTGTTCCCCAGATCTCAGCCCCTTTCCAGGCAGTCACCCAAGGGGACTTGCAGAGATGCCAATCAGGCTCTTACACATTCAGCCCAGCGGAGCTGGAGGTGAGATGGAAAGGCCCACTTGGGGCTGTCTCTTGCTTCCCCATGCCTGAGAGGCCAGGGAGGGAGAGGCCAGACCCCCAGCGCTGCCTTGCCACAAGCCCAAGGCCGCATCCCACAAAACACTGTGGAGTCCATCCTCCCGGGGGGCTTTCCCAGGGCCACACTTCCTCTGGGCTGCATGCAAGCAAACGGGAAAAGCGTCTGTCTGGTCCAGGTCCCTCCAAGGCCATGGATCCAAGGGTTCCCAGGCCAGGTCTGTGCAAGCAGGTCCAAGTCCTGGAACCACTGATGCGGGTTTCCCCTGGGGAGCGAAAGAACCCAGCTGCTCACCAGGGCTCAAGTGCTCCCCCTCTTTTTCTTTTAGGGAGCAGAGGAAACTACCTCCAAACAGTCGGGGTCCTGGCAAGGTACTGGACTTTGGGAGACCGCCAAGAAGCAAAACGCAGGGCACTGAGGCTGGGGTACGGACTCTGCAGAATCTGGGACTGGGAAACCCTAACACCGCCAGCAGGGCTGGGTTGAGCTCTCCCACCTCCGTTGCCAGACCCAGCCCCGCCCCGCCTCTCTGTGGACTTCCAGGTGGGGCTGAATCCCTAAGGAGTCAGCACAGGAGGTGGAGAGGCCAGCTCCTGCAGCCCCCAGCCCAGCACGGTGCCACAGCTCTGCCCCTCCAGATGCCAGAGAGCAAACCCGGGCCCGACGCTGCCCAGAGTCGTCTCTTCCTGGGAGCGGTTCCTCCCTCAGGCCCGGTCTCCTGACCCTGACCACCGGGAATAGAATCTGCACCCCGTGCAAAGGCCAGAACCCCCTAGTCCCAATCCCAGCCTTCCTAGGCCGTGGGAAGCCAGGCTGCCGGCCTCATTAGCAGCAGCTGGGAGCCATCTCAGACAAGCTACGACCCTGCCAGCTCCCAGCGAGAGAAAAACAAAACAAAAAAACCAGGGCCGACTTGGAACAGCAGCAAGGCGACTGCAGGGTAACCCTGGTCGTTGCCTCAGTGGCAGCCTGGTCCAAAACTCGCTCATCACGTGCCGGGACCCTGGACACTAGGCTGTCCGCTCCACGCGACCGCAACTCCATCTCTCAGTTCCTGAGTGCCCGTGCCAAGGCGGCCGTCTCGCTGCTTCAAGCCACCGCCGCAGGGTCCCCCCTCGCCCAGCTCTCCCTGCGCCGCCTCCGCCATAACCGAGCTGCGGCCGGAGCGCCCCCGGCCTGGCCCTGCCCCGGCTCCGGCTCGGTCCTCCGCCGAGTCCCGTGCTCTAGGCCCAGGAGGCTCAACTCCACCCGAAGCTCTCCCTCCGCCTTCTGCCCGGGTCGCCGTCGCGGCATCGCGCGCTCGGTCCTCCTCACCTGGTACGGCGCCACGGGACCCGCGGGGCCCATAGGGCGGAAGGCGGCGGCCCCGGGGCCCCCCACGCCTCCAGCCGGGCCCGGTCCCCTGAGCGCCGGTCCCGGCAGCATGCCGGGTGCCCCTTGGGGTGGTGGCGCCCCCAGGGCCGCTGCCACGGCCCCGCCGCCAGGGCTCAGCGGGGGCAGCGGGAACCCGCCCGCGCCACGGCCGGACATCGCTCCGTCCCGTCCCGCGCGGGGTTGCGATCCGGGCTCCCGGCCCCGGACTCGGCGCTCTTGTTCTCCGCGATCCGGGATTTTTCCGCTCTTAATTCCGGGTTCCGGGGTCTGCGGATCCGGGTTCCGGGATTTCCTAACTCAAGTTCGCGAGGCCGGCTATGGGGCCAGAGCCTGACCCCGATTCTGCTCCTGCCCGGGAGATTCCGGATCCGGGATCGACTCGCGGGCCCGCCTGCCGCCCCCGGCCTCGGAGGGAGGACCGCGGATCCTTACTCTTGGCCAGGCCCGGCACTAGACTCCTCCCCTACCCGGCAGGCCAGTGCGAGAAAGCCTCCGCCAATCCTGCCCTCGCGAGACCCACCCCGAGCAGGCACCGCCCCCTAACCGCCGGCCGCC